>NC_134169.1:0-5000 GCF_033958435.1 Carettochelys insculpta
CTAACCCTAACCCTAACCCTAACCCTAACCCTAACCCTAACCCTAACCCTAACCCTAACCCTAACCCTAACCCTAACCCTAACCCTAACCCTAACCCTAACCCTAACCCTAACCCTAACCCTAACCCTAACCCTAACCCTAACCCTAACCCTAACCCTAACCCTAACCCTAACCCTAACCCTAACCCTAACCCTAACCCTAACCCTAACCCTAACCCTAACCCTAACCCTAACCCTAACCCTAACCCTAACCCTAACCCTAACCCTAACCCTAACCCTAACCCTAACCCTAACCCTAACCCTAACCCTAACCCTAACCCTAACCCTAACCCTAACCCTAACCCTAACCCTAACCCTAACCCTAACCCTAACCCTAACCCTAACCCTAACCCTAACCCTAACCCTAACCCTAACCCTAACCCTAACCCTAACCCTAACCCTAACCCTAACCCTAACCCTAACCCTAACCCTAACCCTAACCCTAACCCTAACCCTAACCCTAACCCTAACCCTAACCCTAACCCTAACCCTAACCCTAACCCTAACCCTAACCCTAACCCTAACCCTAACCCTAACCCTAACCCTAACCCTAACCCTAACCCTAACCCTAACCCTAACCCTAACCCTAACCCTAACCCTAACCCTAACCCTAACCCTAACCCTAACCCTAACCCTAACCCTAACCCTAACCCTAACCCTAACCCTAACCCTAACCCTAACCCTAACCCTAACCCTAACCCTAACCCTAACCCTAACCCTAACCCTAACCCTAACCCTAACCCTAACCCTAACCCTAACCCTAACCCTAACCCTAACCCTAACCCTAACCCTAACCCTAACCCTAACCCTAACCCTAACCCTAACCCTAACCCTAACCCTAACCCTAACCCTAACCCTAACCCTAACCCTAACCCTAACCCTAACCCTAACCCTAACCCTAACCCTAACCCTAACCCTAACCCTAACCCTAACCCTAACCCTAACCCTAACCCTAACCCTAACCCTAACCCTAACCCTAACCCTAACCCTAACCCTAACCCTAACCCTAACCCTAACCCTAACCCTAACCCTAACCCTAACCCTAACCCTAACCCTAACCCTAACCCTAACCCTAACCCTAACCCTAACCCTAACCCTAACCCTAACCCTAACCCTAACCCTAACCCTAACCCTAACCCTAACCCTAACCCTAACCCTAACCCTAACCCTAACCCTAACCCTAACCCTAACCCTAACCCTAACCCTAACCCTAACCCTAACCCTAACCCTAACCCTAACCCTAACCCTAACCCTAACCCTAACCCTAACCCTAACCCTAACCCTAACCCTAACCCTAACCCTAACCCTAACCCTAACCCTAACCCTAACCCTAACCCTAACCCTAACCCTAACCCTAACCCTAACCCTAACCCTAACCCTAACCCTAACCCTAACCCTAACCCTAACCCTAACCCTAACCCTAACCCTAACCCTAACCCTAACCCTAACCCTAACCCTAACCCTAACCCTAACCCTAACCCTAACCCTAACCCTAACCCTAACCCTAACCCTAACCCTAACCCTAACCCTAACCCTAACCCTAACCCTAACCCTAACCCTAACCCTAACCCTAACCCTAACCCTAACCCTAACCCTAACCCTAACCCTAACCCTAACCCTAACCCTAACCCTAACCCTAACCCTAACCCTAACCCTAACCCTAACCCTAACCCTAACCCTAACCCTAACCCTAACCCTAACCCTAACCCTAACCCTAACCCTAACCCTAACCCTAACCCTAACCCTAACCCTAACCCTAACCCTAACCCTAACCCTAACCCTAACCCTAACCCTAACCCTAACCCTAACCCTAACCCTAACCCTAACCCTAACCCTAACCCTAACCCTAACCCTAACCCTAACCCTAACCCTAACCCTAACCCTAACCCTAACCCTAACCCTAACCCTAACCCTAACCCTAACCCTAACCCTAACCCTAACCCTAACCCTAACCCTAACCCTAACCCTAACCCTAACCCTAACCCTAACCCTAACCCTAACCCTAACCCTAACCCTAACCCTAACCCTAACCCTAACCCTAACCCTAACCCTAACCCTAACCCTAACCCTAACCCTAACCCTAACCCTAACCCTAACCCTAACCCTAACCCTAACCCTAACCCTAACCCTAACCCTAACCCTAACCCTAACCCTAACCCTAACCCTAACCCTAACCCTAACCCTAACCCTAACCCTAACCCTAACCCTAACCCTAACCCTAACCCTAACCCTAACCCTAACCCTAACCCTAACCCTAACCCTAACCCTAACCCTAACCCTAACCCTAACCCTAACCCTAACCCTAACCCTAACCCTAACCCTAACCCTAACCCTAACCCTAACCCTAACCCTAACCCTAACCCTAACCCTAACCCTAACCCTAACCCTAACCCTAACCCTAACCCTAACCCTAACCCTAACCCTAACCCTAACCCTAACCCTAACCCTAACCCTAACCCTAACCCTAACCCTAACCCTAACCCTAACCCTAACCCTAACCCTAACCCTAACCCTAACCCTAACCCTAACCCTAACCCTAACCCTAACCCTAACCCTAACCCTAACCCTAACCCTAACCCTAACCCTAACCCTAACCCTAACCCTAACCCTAACCCTAACCCTAACCCTAACCCTAACCCTAACCCTAACCCTAACCCTAACCCTAACCCTAACCCTAACCCTAACCCTAACCCTAACCCTAACCCTAACCCTAACCCTAACCCTAACCCTAACCCTAACCCTAACCCTAACCCTAACCCTAACCCTAACCCTAACCCTAACCCTAACCCTAACCCTAACCCTAACCCTAACCCTAACCCTAACCCTAACCCTAACCCTAACCCTAACCCTAACCCTAACCCTAACCCTAACCCTAACCCTAACCCTAACCCTAACCCTAACCCTAACCCTAACCCTAACCCTAACCCTAACCCTAACCCTAACCCTAACCCTAACCCTAACCCTAACCCTAACCCTAACCCTAACCCTAACCCTAACCCTAACCCTAACCCTAACCCTAACCCTAACCCTATACCCTAACCCTAACCCTAACCCTAACCCTAACCCTAACCCTAACCCTAACCCTAACCCTAACCCTAACCCTAACCCTAACCCTAACCCTAACCCTAACCCTAACCCTAACCCTAACCCTAACCCTAACCCTAACCCTAACCCTAACCCTAACCCTAACCCTAACCCTAACCCTAACCCTAACCCTAACCCTAACCCTAACCCTAACCCTAACCCTAACCCTAACCCTAACCCTAACCCTAACCCTAACCCTAACCCTAACCCTAACCCTAACCCTAACCCTAACCCTAACCCTAACCCTAACCCTAACCCTAACCCTAACCCTAACCCTAACCCTAACCCTAACCCTAACCCTAACCCTAACCCTAACCCTAACCCTAACCCTAACCCTAACCCTAACCCTAACCCTAACCCTAACCCTAACCCTAACCCTAACCCTAACCCTAACCCTAACCCTAACCCTAACCCTAACCCTAACCCTAACCCTAACCCTAACCCTAACCCTAACCCTAACCCTAACCCTAACCCTAACCCTAACCCTAACCCTAACCCTAACCCTAACCCTAACCCTAACCCTAACCCTAACCCTAACCCTAACCCTAACCCTAACCCTAACCCTAACCCTAACCCTAACCCTAACCCTAACCCTAACCCTAACCCTAACCCTAACCCTAACCCTAACCCTAACCCTAACCCTAACCCTAACCCTAACCCTAACCCTAACCCTAACCCTAACCCTAACCCTAACCCTAACCCTAACCCTAACCCTAACCCTAACCCTAACCCTAACCCTAACCCTAACCCTAACCCTAACCCTAACCCTAACCCTAACCCTAACCCTAACCCTAACCCTAACCCTAACCCTAACCCTAACCCTAACCCTAACCCTAACCCTAACCCTAACCCTAACCCTAACCCTAACCCTAACCCTAACCCTAACCCTAACCCTAACCCTAACCCTAACCCTAACCCTAACCCTAACCCTAACCCTAACCCTAACCCTAACCCTAACCCTAACCCTAACCCTAACCCTAACCCTAACCCTAACCCTAACCCTAACCCTAACCCTAACCCTAACCCTAACCCTAACCCTAACCCTAACCCTAACCCTAACCCTAACCCTAACCCTAACCCTAACCCTAACCCTAACCCTAACCCTAACCCTAACCCTAACCCTAACCCTAACCCTAACCCTAACCCTAACCCTAACCCTAACCCTAACCCTAACCCTAACCCTAACCCTAACCCTAACCCTAACCCTAACCCTAACCCTAACCCTAACCCTAACCCTAACCCTAACCCTAACCCTAACCCTAACCCTAACCCTAACCCTAACCCTAACCCTAACCCTAACCCTAACCCTAACCCTAACCCTAACCCTAACCCTAACCCTAACCCTAACCCTAACCCTAACCCTAACCCTAACCCTAACCCTAACCCTAACCCTAACCCTAACCCTAACCCTAACCCTAACCCTAACCCTAACCCTAACCCTAACCCTAACCCTAACCCTAACCCTAACCCTAACCCTAACCCTAACCCTAACCCTAACCCTAACCCTAACCCTAACCCTAACCCTAACCCTAACCCTAACCCTAACCCTAACCCTAACCCTAACCCTAACCCTAACCCTAACCCTAACCCTAACCCTAACCCTAACCCTAACCCTAACCCTAACCCTAACCCTAACCCTAACCCTAACCCTAACCCTAACCCTAACCCTAACCCTAACCCTAACCCTAACCCTAACCCTAACCCTAACCCTAACCCTAACCCTAACCCTAACCCTAACCCTAACCCTAACCCTAACCCTAACCCTAACCCTAACCCTAACCCTAACCCTAACCCTAACCCTAACCCTAACCCTAACCCTAACCCTAACCCTAACCCTAACCCTAACCCTAACCCTAACCCTAACCCTAACCCTAACCC
>NC_134170.1:300000-520757 GCF_033958435.1 Carettochelys insculpta
GGGAGGTAGCTCTTAAATATCTTCAGCGATGGAGATCCCACAAGTTAGACAAACGTCTGTCAGGGATGGTCCAGGCAGACCTCAGCCCTGCCGTGAGGGCAGGGGGCTGGACTTGATGGCCTCTTGAGCTCCCTTCCAGTCCTAGTACTCTATAAAGAGTATCCAGTTCTCAGTGGGGCCAGCACCCAGCGAGTTGCCTCTGTGGACAGGCATAACGCTGCAGCATGGACTCCCCCCTCCTGCCACTGAAGGGGCTTCTCGGTCAGTGTAGGTAGCTGTGCCTCTTGGGGGTAGTAGCTAGCTCCTGGGAGGACCTCCCTGTTGCCGTTGTTGGGCCTACACCAGGGTGAGGTTTGCTTAACTACAGCAGCGCTGTTTTCACAGCCCTCGGCGCCAGAGCTGGCTCGACCTATGGTTTAGGTGTAGATTTGAGATCTTATGCGCCAGGCCTCTTCCAAGCACTAATGCCGTAAGCGGGGGACTTTGCTGGTGCTCTCAGCCTTGCCATGGGACACCGAGCTGCAGTCAGGAGCACTGGAAGCATTGACGAAGGCTTTCTAGCACCATGAAGTCCCCTCTGATCCGTTCTCTGCTCTAATGTGCTTCCGCCGGGCACTGAGACGGGATGAGGGGAGGGCAGTCTGGGCTGGGGCAGTGAGCACTGAATGAGGGGGTGTAAGGTTACACAGGGCCTGCGTGGCGATCCGTGCAGGCCACAGCAGTGGTGTGATGCTGACTTCTCTCTGTCCCTGCAGGAACGACACCAAGGAGGATGTCTTTGTACACCAGGTGAGGCTTCGGTCAGTTTCCTGCACAGTTCAGTAACTGGCTGGCGTGCCAGGTGGCCAGAGAGCCTTCCTTGGGCTGAGTGCAGCTGGCTACCATGGTTTTCCCATCCCTGGGAACGTGCCCTGAGAGAGAGCATGGGGGGGTTGATCTCTGGGATCGGAGGTGAAGCATGAGTTAGTCCCACATGGCTTGTGAGTCTGTGGGTCTCCGAGGCCTTGCCAGGACCAGCAGATGGGTGCTGGTGGAGCTTGGAGGCAAACAGGGTTGTGCTCTTGGTTTCTGGGTGGGCAATGACCCTGTTGGCACCTGGGTTTTGAAGGGACTTGATCTAGTTTCTTACACCATGGGCTGGGCCCTACCAAAATCACCAGTGGTGAAATCTGGCTGCTCGTGATCTTTCACTCCATGCCGGGGGTGGCCAACTGGTTAGAGACGAGCCAAAATAGCGGTGGATGGAGGGGAAAACCGCAGTCCCCTCCACCAGAGTTGGGCATCCCCTGCCCTCTACTGTACAAATGTCACAGGGGAGATGGGTCTTTCTCACACTGGGAGTTCTGACCCCCCAGCGGGGGCTCCCAGTTACTTTGTAGGCATTGCTGTACTGTCCCTCTTACATCTCAGCTGTCTTCAGAGCTGGGCAGCTGGCTAGCAGCAGCTGCTGGCCAGGAGCCCAGCTCTGAAGACGGCGCTGGCAGAAGGAAGGCTCCTATGCTGTGAAATGGTCCATACAGGGACGATGAATTTATTAGGGCCCTGCGTGGAGAAAACCATGGACGTGGTCCCCTCTCCAGGCAAAGAGCTGGGGTGGGAGGGGTTCCTTCTGTGCAGCCTGTTGGAAATCTGCCCATCTCCTGGGGCAAGCTGAAACCCCCCCCCCCACGCCCCTTTCTGCTGCCATCTCCAGACAGCAATCAAGAGGAACAACCCCCGGAAGTTCCTGCGCAGCGTTGGCGATGGGGAGACGGTGGAGTTCGACGTGGTGGAAGGAGAGAAGGTGAGGCTGAGGCTGGGCTGCTGCGTGGGGAGGCGCCAGCAAAGATCTCACGGGGTCTGTTCCCCCCGTCCCCGCCGCCGCCACCCCCCGTCTCAGGGCTTGTCCCATCTGTTGCAGGGCGCCGAGGCAGCCAACGTCACCGGCCCGGGTGGCGTGCCGGTGAAAGGCAGCCGCTACGCCCCCAACCGCCGCCGCTTCCGCAGATTCATCCCCCGGCCCCGGCAGGCCCAGCAGCTGCCGCCGCAGGAGGCCGCCAGAACAGAAGGGGCCGCCGAGCCGGCCGGCGAGGGGGAGAGAGCTGACGACATGCAGCAGCTACCCCGCCGCCGCCGGCCTCCCCCCTTCTTCTTCCGTCGGAGATTCGTGCGAGGCCCACGGCCTCCGACCCAGCAGCAAGCTCCCCCGGCACAGGTGAGGGCTGGGAGAGCAGCTTGGCACTGGGGGATAGTAGATGAAGTATTAATCAAGGTTCCTGGTACTAGCTTAGCTCCCCCGGCTCGGTGGGGCGCCATCCCGGGCACCATAACAGTTGCGTTCTTCCTAGGGCATGGAAGGCCCAGAACCTAAAGAAGCCCCCCAGCCAGAGGGAGACCAGCAGCAGCCCGTGCAGGCTGTGGGGAGAGCGCCAGCCCCTCGCTTCCGGCCCAGATACCGCAGGTAACGCGCAGAGGCCCAGCTCGTGCAGCCAGTGGGACACCTGGCAAGCAGGAAGCGGAGAGCAACTGGCCCCTTGCCCATTGGGGGTTGGAGGGGGGGTCCCTGAGGTCTCAAATGAGGCAGTTGCTTTCTGGCTCTAAATCAGGCCTGGCCCGTAAATGGAGTGGGCTCCCCATAACCAAGGGAGGGGAGTTGGCGCTGGCCTGGGACACCCACAGCCGCAAAGAGGCGAGCGGAATATTGTTGTGTGCGGGTCAGAGGCGCTGTGGGCTCTGAAGAGAGCCCTTCCCAGCACCCCTTACACTCCAGCAAACCGGGCTCCCATCCTGGTGCTGCCCTAGCAGGGGATTGAACCGAAGGCTGCGGCACTGCTTGATTGCACGCTCCTCGGGCAGCTAACGGCAGCCCCCTCCCACGCTGGACCCAACCCGGAGCCCAGAAGGCCCACAAAACATACTAACTGTGGGCTGCTGTATGAGGGGCATATTTCCTTTTGTCTTGTTTAGGGGTCACTGGCCCCCACCCCCAAAGGTCTCCCTCCCCTGCCATAGGGAATGGGCGTGAGGTGCCAGACTACAACTCCCATGATGCACCATAGTCCTCTGGGCCAGGCAGTGCATTATGGGAGTTGTAGTTTGTGTCAGCCAGTCATTCCCATCTGTGGAGTAGAGGCCTTGGCTGAACTACAACTCCCATGATGCACTATAACCCTTCAGGTAGGGCAGTGCATTATGGGAGATGTAGTTTCTGCCAAGGCCTCCACCCCATTGAGGGGAATGGCAACCTGCAGGGGTTCTGACGAGGCCGGGGGAGGCTGTTCTCGGGGGGGGGGGGGGGGGGGGGGGGGTGGCGGGAGGCAGGATGAGGAGTGATGGGCTCATGTCGGGGTGGGGGTTGGAGATGAGGAAAAACTCTTCCCCCCAGGAGGGCGATGAGGCACTGGGACGGGTTCCCCAGAGTGGTGGGGGGGATCTCCAGCCCTAGAGGTGGAGCTCGGTTGCTCCTGCTCTGGGCAGGGGGCCAGACCCGATGACCTCCTGAGGCCCCGTCCCATCCTGGGATTCTGTGGTTCTCTGGGGGTCCGGTCCAACCAGCTGAGGCTTCGTAGACTGTGGCCAGCTCCTAACCCTCTTGCACCCTGATCCAGACCCTTCCGCCCCCGCCCGCCGCAACAGCTCACCACCGAAGGAGGCGACGGGGAGACCAAAGTGGCGCAAGCCCCGGCAGACGGCATCCGTCCCGAGCCCCAGCGCCAGCGCAACCGGCCTTACTTCCAGCGCAGACGGCAGCAGGCCGGCGCCCGGCCGGCCGGGGCAGAGGTGAGAGCCGAGAGCATCCGTGCCTGCAGGAAAGCTGGCCAGCACACCATCCAGAGACTCAAGCTCAAATCCTGCCTCAGTTTCCCTCACATTGCATCCGTAGCACTGGCCTCCTTGTGGGAGCCTTTCCCCTCCACCTTAAACTAGCGACGCCCTCGGGTGCTACAGCCAGGGGGCAGAGAGTGACCTAGTGAAGGTTGAACTGCCAGGATCAGAGGCTTTTCCATTTTAGCAGAAGTATCTCAGCCTGGTCGCTGAGGCTGGCACCAACCACGGGGCAGATTGCTTGGCCGCTGTTCACGAGCTCACTAGAGAACTTTCTCCCCTGCCCTGGGCTGCAGCCATAGCTGCTCAAGGAAACAAACGCGAGGTTGGGCCCCTCTGGCACAGCCCCAAGGTAGGTGGCTCCTGGCCCTATGATAAATGGCGATGCACCTCTTTAGAGCTGGAAGGGATCTCATAGAGTCCAGGCTCCTGCCCTCTCGGTAGGACCAAGCACTGTCTCTCTGCCCCGGACCACAGGGCCACCTCAGGGACTGAACTTCCAACCTTGGGTTTAGCAGGCCAACGCTTAAACCACTGGGGTATCCCGCCTTGCTCAGCCAACACTGGACTGAAGCCCGGTTTCAGGCTTGGTTTTTGAAAGGGCTCGCGGGTCTGATTCCTGGATAGAACGGGCGTTAAACTTGCTTAAAGCACGTTCTTAGTGGCAGGTGGAGGGAGCAGGGACATGAAGCCATCGAGAGACAGAGAATTCCTGGCTTCTCTTCTGGACTGGAAGCCAAAGGCAGCTCCCCGGCCCCAAGAAAATAGGTGCTTTGTTTCCCTCATCGATTTCTCTCCTCCTGTAGGACAGGAAGCGCCTAAGTGCAGCGCAGCCTGTTGGGAAGTCCAAGTGCCCCACAGCGGAAGGGGGAAAAATCTCCCGAGATGATGGCTGGGTTACCAGGCTGGCCTGTTCTAGTCCCCAGTGTAGCTGAAATACTGGAGATGGGTTGAACCTCCCTAATCCGGCACGCACTCCTCTGGCAGCCTCCGTAATCCAGCATGGTTTTAGTTGGATGAGTGTCGGTTTATCGTGGCTGTAGCCAAGTTTCCTGTGGTCCCATACGGTTTTGTTGCCAGCTGCCAGGCCCGGCTCTGGGCTGTGATTTAGCTGTAATTTACCCCGAAACATCTTCCAAGAGCCCAGCAAGCAGCGGAAGGGTCGGCGATGCTGTTAGTGTTGACATCACGTGGGCCGGGTCCCGGAGGAGCCGGATTACAGCGGTTCACCTCGTACTTGCAATGGAAAAATCGTAGACAGGGCAAAACCTCTCGGCTCCCACAGGCTGGAAACAAACCAAGAGGAGCGGAGATTTTGCCGGGGCCGGCAATAGGGTAGCGCAGAAAGCCGCAGCTGGTGGGCTTAGATGTACCTCTGAGCCAGAGCCTGCCCCGGTATCCTCCCAGCCCCCTTAACCCTCTTCCCCACCAAGCCAAAATCCTGCCCTGCCCAGATCACAACCCCCTCTGTAGAAAACCACAGTCCTCGGCCACCTCGCAAACTCCTGGTTCCACAGCATAATCTGCCTGGCTTTGGCTCCGCTCGTGTTAAGGTGTTTTCCCTGCCGGTTCCCTACCCCCCACGCCAGGAGGCACGAGCCTCGAATGCCAGCGCAAGGAGAGTTCTGTCCCCGGTCGGCTTTGGCCAGGCCGGGCCCGCTGGTTACTGAAATACCGTCTGTTCTCTCCCCTGCAGCCTGTCGTTGCCGCCCCCAGAGACCAGCCTGCTGCCGGGGGGGACACCCCGGCTACCAGCCCCCCAGCCACCACGCAGGAGCCAGCGGTGGAAGCCAGCAAACCTGCTGTCCTGCCGCCGGAGGGTCCCTCCCAGCCGCCGCCCGAGAGCCAGCGACAGCTTGTGGATGTAGGTCGGGGACTGGGGGCGCAAGGCAGTCTCTGGATTCTCACCAGCTCGGGGGGGTGGCTTCTGGCACTTCCTGGATCCCCCCTCCCCCCCCCCCCCCCCCCGGCACGCGCTGATGTGGGCATCTTGCCCCCAGCTGCAGGGTGTGGTGAGAGGTTAAATTAAAAAAAAACCCAAGGCCTTGGGCTGGGTGAAACCAGATCTGCCAACTGTCCTGGCAGGCTGCCCCCGGGGACTGGCATACCCAGGTGTGAGTCACTGGCAGCAGGGTTACAAGCCAGCCCGGCGGGGGGACGGCAGCTTCTCAGCCAGATCTGCACCGAGCTCGTGCTTCTGCCACCAGAGGGCTCTGGACGACGGAGCGTGGTATGAGCCGGCCTTCGAGGGGCTCTGAGATCGGGCGCTAACCTGGGCTTTCTCTCTGCAGACTTCGACGCCTGAGCCCGGGGAGAGCCCCCTCCAGTCCTGCTGGCGTAATGACCCTGCACGCGGTGAGGGGAGGCAGAGCCGCCAGCGGGTAAGAGGAGGCCTGAGCTCTGAGAGGGGTTAGACGCCAGTGGTGGAGCAGGGCTAGTCATCCAGCTGGCCCCCGCATGAGGGCTGCTGGCCCAGCTCTCAACCAGCTACTGCCTGGCCACTGGCATAACCTCCCGCACCCCCCGTCATCTGCGTTCTCATTTTCCTGGGGTCCCCTCTCCTGACGTGACCAGCTGTCCTCTCTCCCTTAGGTGTCCACCTTGCCTGTATCCCCCATTACCTGACACTGCAGACACCCCCAAACTCCACCTGGTCCCCCGTTCCTCGCTGCTGATCAAAGCCAAGAATACGAACCCCTGGAGGGGAGCGGAACAATCTTTCAGTTTAAAAAAAAAAAAAAAAAGACTTTTTGAGGGGCTAGTCCCCCCCCCCCCCCCTTCCGCAGCTTCCCAGTTCAAAGAGAAACTGGCTGTTGGAACCTGAGTTCATAGCCTTGCCTCCCCCGGATTTCTTCTGGAAGAGCATTTTTTTTTTGGCGAATGTTCGTGTGCGGTTTGGGTGTCAGTAAAAAATGTGCACAGATTCTGCAGTCACTGGGTCTTTCCTGCGGAGGCGGGGAAAGGGGGGGTCTCTCCTGTAGCCCCTCCGCCTTAGAGGTTGGCGGTAGTGTGGGGATTGAAGCTGCTCTCCTGGGTGCGGTGGAGGGGCTTGGTTGTAGCTCACGCCTCCCATACGTTCAGGCCTTTAAGTTTTCCTCCCTCAAGGGCTCAGCAGCCAGGGCTGGGAGCCCACCTCCTTGTCTCCAGGAGAGACAGCAAGATCTGACTCTTGCTGTAAGGTGATACCTTACAATGCTGTGGACAGCAGCTCATGTTCTTGGGATGCTCAGACCCTGTGTCTCCCCACTGTGGTGGGAAGAAGTACCCCCTGGCCTTACCACCGTGCTGTGGTCAGATCATCCCTCTCACAGCAGTCACCAGGGCTTTTAAGGGGCCAACCTAAAGAGATTTGGGCTCAGTTAAGATCCTGCCACTTAACCCAAACTCCCCTGAGATGGAGTCCAGCTGGGCCTCTCTACTGATGGAAGGGAAGTCATGGAGCTGGTTGGAACAGACAACTCCACCCTTGTTGGGGGGAGTGTGATTCGTTCAAATGCCCCTTGGAAGTCCAGGTGGGCTTCTGCTAATCTGCCCCACAAGCCAGGAGAAATGCACAGGCTCCAGGAGCTGGCGGGAGAACGGGCTTCCTTGCAGCCAAGCCCCTGTTCAACGTGGTGCTCCCAGAAACCAGCTGAGACTTGAATTCAAGCGCTTCCCCCTCCCGAATAAAAGTTTCAAATCGGACAATCCTCAAAGGGGCTGGAAAACAACTTCCAAGTCTTTCAGCTCCGAGTTAGGTGAAAAATATCCCCCTTAAACTTCAAAATGCACTTGATTGACTTCTAACTGAGCAAAGATCAGACAATTCAGGACCTAATTTACACCCTAGCCCCTTGCATGGCTGCGCTCTCAGCAGGGCAGGCCTGTTTCTAATGCTGTCGGCTCTAGCGGAGTCTTAACTTCGTGGGGAAGAGGTTGCAGCCAGCTCATGGCATTAGTGGCATTGCTGGGGTCACGCCCCTGCCAGCCCCTGGGCTGTCTGCATTTCTGGTAGAATCCTAGAACTGGAAGGGACCTTGAGGCCATCCAGTCCAGCCCCAATGGCAGGGCCAAGTACTGGCTAAACCAGCCCTGATGGACATTTCATCAAACCTGTTCTTAAATATCTCCAGCAATAGGGATCCCACAACCTCCCCAGGCAATTTTTCAACCACTCTCATGTCTTCCCTTCAATTTTCTCTTTTCCAAACTGAACAAGCCCAATTCTTTCAGCCTTTCTTCATAGGTCACATTCTCGAGACCTTTGATCGTTCTTGTCGCTCTTTTCTGGACCCCCTCTAATTTCTCCACATCTTTCTTGAACTGTGGTGCCCAGAACTGGACGCAACACTCCAGCTGAGGCCTCACCAGCACAGAGTAGAGCAGAAGAATGATTTCTCGTGTCTTGTTCACAACACAGCTGTTAATGCATCCCAGAATCTGGTTTGCTTTTTTTTGCAACAGCATAAATATCAGCATTTCTTTTGCAGGGTGTGAGCTGTCTCCTTATAGCTTCTGTGCTCCACCCTGAAACAAGATCTCCTACGATCCTGGGAAGTGATAGCCCCTAGGTAGGCCATGGAGATGTAATCCACATGTCTGCTTGCCCTGCTGGGCCTGGAGGAAGGGAAATGTAATCGGCATTCCTGGGCTTCCTCTCACCTACTTCCTACTCAGCTGGAGGGACTTTGGGGGCAATAATTGATTTTTAACCCTAGTTAATCTCCAGTTTAGCTCAACAGTGCAAATTTTGACTTTTTTTTTTCCCAAGTAACTTTGGTGGGAAGTGAGCTGTACAGCCTGTGGCATTACAGCTGCTTAAAATCGACTTCTGAGCCCTGGGGTGGAGACCAGTTTTGAAATCGACCAGAAGTAGAGCTTAAGTACCTCCAAGCAGAGCGACTGTTTCTGAAAGAGGGAAGAGCTGGGAGTAACAAACAAGGTTGATGGGGTCAAGGAGCTAAGCCCCTAAACTCTGCTTTTCATCTCAGAAGTGTCTCTACTAAAGGTTCTGACAAGGGGTGATGTATCTCCCCAGGGGGAAGTGTCCCTCAACCCAGCTTTGTTTGGGGAGCAGTCTTGAGTCCAGCCCAACCTGGGACCTCCCCAACTTTGTCAGATCGGAGCTGTGGTCCCATTCGCAGAAATGGTGCTGGCCATGTTAAATGGTCCCTTGTTCTCCTGGCAGGATGAGCCTCAGATGGTCCCTGCCAGATCTGTCAAAGCTGCTCTGAACCATCTCCAGGGATGGAGGTCCCATAAGCACCCAGGGTGACGTAAGGGGGGGCACGTACTCTTAACCACACGTTGCTTCCTGATGGCTGCACCTTTTAACCAGGTCCCTTCTGCCGTGGGGTGTAACCGTGCCATAGAATTGACTACGGCTGGAGCCAGCATTGCTTGGGTCTGTCCAGCTTGTTGCGGGGAGGGGGGGGTGTAGCTTTGAGTTCTGTGACCTCCAGCTGGGGGTGAGATCTGAGTTGGAGGGCACCTGCCACCTGTTCCTCAGGCTATAGGGCAGCCCTGCAGGTGCTGGATTCAGCTTCCAGCTGTGCCCTATAGTCTGCAAGGGGCTAGAGGAGGGGGTATTTTTGGGGTGGGAGTAGGGCTATGCTGCTTACTCACCCCTGGGCCTGATCCCCCCCCCCCCAGAGCACAAGATGGAGGGGTAGGGGGCTCCCCCCAGCAGGTTCAGGCAGGGCCAAGGGCGGGGGGGGAGGCAGAGCTTTGTTCCCACTGGCCCCTCTCCTCATGCTATGGCTGCTCCCCGTGGCCACGTTGTCATATGTGGTCCCTCTTCTTCGCCCCCTCCCTTCCTGCTTGATGGACAACACTCCCGTTCCCGGCACATCCCATTGTCCTGGCACAACCCCACCCGGACCTCACTTCCAGGTCCACTCAGAGGAAGTCGCAGGCCCAACTCAACCCTTTAGGAGTTCTTGAACAGATGGACTTAGACGCCCCTGTAAAACACACCCAAATGAGCAGAGCGACCTGCAGCTGTTTGGGTCCTTAATTGAGTTTCTTTGTTAATAAAAAGCACCGGGGCCGTGTTTTGTTTAAATGACTGCGTTTTTCAAAGAACAGGAAATGAGCGTGAAGTCCAGGGCTCGTCTGCTCCCTTCACCCCTCTCACCCAAGGGTAGCAACAGGAGTACTTCTGCTCGGTTTCCGACACAGGGGAACAGCTCCTGGAGAAGTTCCCCCTCCTCAATGTGGATTTCAGCCTTCCCCTAGGGCACCTGGGGGGCTGAGGCAGCCCTGGAGGGGAAGAGAGGCGATTGTCTCCTTGCTGTATGGTTTTTGGAGAAACAGTCCCCTTCTGGGCCCATCCCCTTTTCCGGGCCCAACCGTGCTCTTACCCTGCTGTAAGTTACGAGGAAGCTGCCTTCCAGCTTCGGTGCACTCGACCTAGGAGGCTGGCGGAAGGCTGTAGATGTGCCTTGGGTTGGCAAATGACAAAGCTAAGACACGTTTGCAGGGAGGTTGGAAAAGTTTTGCAAGTCAAACCACGTTGGGCCTTTCTGATACGTAGCCACTCTTTTCTTATCACCCAGCTTAACCTCCCTGGGTGCTTGGCACCAGCTAACGCTGCTTTCCTGCACTGCCGCAGGTCCTATTACAGGTGGGAAACGTGCCAGCGCCACCCTGTTAGCTGGAAGCCTAAAAATAGGCATTTGGGCCTTGGTTTCTTCTTGCCTGGGTCCTCGTGACTTTGCTGCTGTTGCCCGAGTCAGGCTGGCTGGAAATCTGCCTGCTGCTCTAATCATCAGCGTATTTAATGTGTTTTAAGTCAGCCGCGTGCTACTCTAAACACAAGTTGATTGACTGGCCTTGCCCACCCAGGGCAGAAGAAGCTGGTGGTGTTAGCAGGGGGTGAGAAGTGTCCTAACTCAAAGCACAGCTGGGAGCTGGGGGGCAGGTCCCCTCAAAAGATGGTGGCCATGACACAGGCGTGATGCCCTGAATGCGTAAATTAAACCTTCTTGAATTAAGGTGACCATGAGCCTAGTTAACCTCGGGCGAGGAAGACACAAAAGGGGAAGGCCTTGGACAACAGGGGTGCTCCTGGAGTCGGCTAGAAGCTTTGTCCCCAGACAGAGTGAAGCAGAGGAGACTTGTAGGTGACCTAGGCTCCGCTCAGAGGACAAGGGTTTAGTGGTGGTAGAATTCAGGTTAATTCCTCAAGGTTTCATGGAATGCTAGAACTGGAAGGGACCTGTCCTCACAGCAGGACCAAGCAGGTGGACCATCCCTGATGGATGTCTGTCTCATGTGTTCTTCAATACCGCCGGTGATGGAGATCCCACAACTTCCCCAGGCAATTAATTCCAGTGTTTAACTCCTCCTGACAGTTAGGAAGGTTTTTCTGATGTCCAACCTTAACCTCCCTCACTGTAGTTAAAGCCCATGGGCGTTTGCATTCTCCCCAGAGGCCCAGGAGAACCATTTTCCTTTCTTCTACTCGTAACCCTCTTTGAGGTACTTGAAAACCACTATCCCGTCCCCTCTATCATCTCTTTCCCCTACTACACATGCCCAGTTCTTTCCCTCCTCGCTCACGTTCTCCAGGACTCTCATCCTTCTTTTATTAGAAACCGAAATGTTTGTGCCAACGCGAGAGGGGATGAAGCGGCTTGAACAGGAAAAGCAGCCTGAGGCAACGTTTGAAGTCTGTTTAGACCGGTGCATCTGAAGTGCCTTTCTTAGGCATTACATGCAAATTCTTCCTCCAGCAGCCAACCTTTTGAAGCTACGCCCTGGGCAGGACAAGGAAATTCCAGGGCCGGGCCCCCACTGGGTGTAAAACAATGGATTAAACCCAGCAGGAAGCACAGACTCTTTTCTGAGCTGAGGCAATGACAAGTCATAACTCTGTTTAAGGAGCGACGAACTCTTGGAAAAAAACTTATTAGCACGGGCGGGTTCTGGTGCTATCTTTAATGCATTTTTCAACAGAACTGGGTGGCACCTTATAACCGTCCCCAGCCCTCTGGGAAGGAAAAGGAAAACCTCTCTCTTAAGGAAGACCAGCTTTGCTGGGACCAACGGTATGAGAAATGGCCATGTGATGTAGTGAGGGACGGGTGTGTGTCTCACACAGGGTGTGTGGCTCCTGCTGAGGGTAACTGAGGCAACCAGGTGACACCTCTGGGCTGCAGACAAAGGAGGAGGTGGAGCCTGAGGGGTTTGAATTGGAACTGGGAGTTGGAAGCAGTGAGAGAGACAAAGGAGGGGGCCAGGCCCCAGCTCCGGGGGCCTCCTCACCCCAGCATGGATTGGCCTAGATGTCTCTGCCAGCTGCACTGACTCCTCTGTACGACCCTGTGCCCCTGTCGGCTAATAAACCCGCTGTTCTCCTGCCGAGCGAGAGTCACTCCTGCCTGCGGCCGGGGTGCAGATCCCGGGGGAACCCCTGAACCCCATCACAGGCCATCTGTGCCCAAGAACCGCAACAGCCGCCAGCGACCGTCTCTTTGAAATCAGGGCGCGTTTCTAGCAGAACGGCCCAAGGATGCGTCTGTTACGGAAACCCAGTTTTATTTGTAGAACAGCACGTCTAAGGGCGTGGTTAAACCGCCCCCAGGAAGCGAGATAAGCCCTTTCCCTGGAAGTGGCATGTGACTCCAAATGACATCCAGCCTAAACCTTTTAGTGGGGTGTGACACACCAGACATACAGTCACCACGACGCACCTTTGCCTGGCCGGATTGTTTAACAACCTGCCGCGCTTTCTTTTAACTGTTGTTCCAGTGACGTTTTCCCGACCGGACGAGGCTTGCGTCAGAGCTTGAAAACGTTTCTTTCGCCAACGAAAGAGACGCTGACCTCGCACAAGCGAGGAAAGAGCTGGAGAACGTGAGGGATATGGGGCAGCTAAACCACCTGGGCTTGTTTAGTGTGGAAAAGAGAAGACAGGTGGTTTTCAAGCACCTAAAAGAGCGTTACAAGGAGGAGGGAAAAAATGTTCTCCGGGGCCTCTGAGAACAAGACAAAGCTATGGGCGTAAGCTGGAGCAAGGAAGGTTGAACGTGAGGAAAAACTCAAACACTGGGATAAATTGCCTGGGGAGGTCGTAGGAGCTCCATCACTGGAGATATTTCAGAGCAGGTCAGACGGACATCTGTCAGGGAGGGTCCAGGTTGTGCTTGGTCGTGCCGGCCTGGACTTGACGACCTCTCGTGGTCCCTGCCCATTCCAAGTCCAGGATTGGCCTTCGTTAAGTTTGGCTGGTTCTTTTGGTGATTTCCTAGGGTGTACAGAGCAACCCCAGACTGGCCCAGCCAGCCAAGGTCTGGTACAGCCCTAGGCACGCCGGCCAACCAGGGTCTGGAGTAGCCCTGCTTCAACGCCTCCTTTCTGGCCTCTGAACTGCAGGGTGGTGGTTGCCTCTTTCAGGGCCTGCTCGGAATCCACCTTAAACCAGAGCCCGCAGTGGCGAAGCATGGTTTCCAAGTTCGTTGGTTATTCAAATTAGCATCACCCGAAATGGGGAAGCAGGTTTGCTCGATGGCCCGTCTCAGACCGCCTCTGTCCGCATCGCGTGTGACGAGGCTGAGGGTTTGCACATTTCAGCCTGGAAAGAAAGCTTTGGTTTTCGTCGGCGCGGGAAGTTAACTATCGGAACAGTTGGCCTGCGGGGAGGGGAATTCACCGTTGGTGGCGGTTTTGGATTCAAGAGGGGAGGTTTTTCTCAAGGGCTCTGCGCTCCCGGGAGAGGGAAGCGAACTATCGCTTGTTGGTCAGTTTGAAACTCTCCCCAGCTTGTGAACCAGCCGGCTCTCTTCATCCGGAAAAAACCCTTAGCTCTATTTTCCCCTTCAATCCATTTCTCTTTCAGAACCTCTCCCTCTGCCGTAGGAAGAGTTGTATTCATGAGTGCCTAGAAAGAAGCAAACGGCCACCCTGGCCTCAGCCCCCGTCCTTTATATACAAACAATTACTTACATTTTTCCCTCACTGGAATACAAAAGGTCATGTAATGCGCGACCGCCTCTCTCCCTGTGTCCCTGCCTTAAGACAAGCGCCTCCGTGAATTGCAAAGCAGAAACTCGGACGCAACTAACCCCTTCTAATACTCAAACGGTTTTCAAGTGCAGCCGTAGAGCCTGGGGGCCTGTGGCCTGCTTCGGTCGGTGGGTCTCCTATCCACCGAAACAGCTGGCCCGCGGGGCGGTCTGGATTCATCGTTCACCTTTTGGAAAGGTTGGGCTTTTGCGAGTCAGCTCGACTTGCCGGCTTTAGACTTCCGGTAGTCGTCCAGCAGCCGAAGCGGAGAGCCGTAACTCCACCATCTCTGCTCACGGCCATCCCGTTGTCTTGGGCTGATTTTGTCCGCTGATGGGGCCTTTTCCCAGTCGCCATAAGGCCGAGGACGCCGCCCTGTTAAAAGGCTGAGACCCCCGGTCCCATCTGCTGGTTTCTTGTCCCTCTAGACATGATCAGATGCCCCAAGTTCCGCAAAGGCTGCAGCGGGTTTGGTAACTTGCAGTCGTTCTCAGAACCATCCCGGTCTTTGGGGAGCCGGTAATTAGTTCCCCTCTGAGGATGAGTTGTCCTGTCCTGACGAACCCTTTCCAAGAAGGGCCATGAGATTCCCCCAGACCTCCTACCGACCGCCAAAGATGGAGGGGAAGAGGTGTCCCAGCTCAGAGCGGCGTCAGTGTAATGAAGGACGTGCCCCGAGACGACTGACTTTACGCTAGACATTGGTTCGGTGTCCCAAACTGGTGGGCGCCGTGGGAGATCCCACCTCCAGACCTCAGCTCTGCTGGCTTGGATGGAAGAACCTTCCTGCACGTTCTCAAGATATTTTGCCTCAAGGAGTCAGTCGCCAGCCGGGGGGAGAGCAAAGAGGAGACGTCAACATATCATTGAAAGGTGTCCTCCCAGCCACACCTGCCCACAATGGATCCGGTTGCGTCCGGTCTCCGAGAGAAAGGCACTCGATAGCTTCCGTGACGGTTGGACTTCTCAACACCTTTCTACCTCACAGGAGGAAGCCCCGCTCAACTCCGTTGAGCCCACAAGGGCCTGGCAGCGTCCTCCTACAATTTCCCATCCCTAAATCAGCCCCAAATCTGCTCCGTAGGTAGCCCCAGTTCCTCCGGTGCGGCCCAGTGTCTTACACCACCTGGGGCTGTCTCAACGCCGGCGGGATTCTGGATGAGATTTCAGCCTGGTCTCTGCCCGTTTCCAATCTCGCTTCTCCTCAGCTCCTTCGGCCACTCCCCGACACACACGGCCATACACCACAACGGTTGTGCAGATCATCGTTAGCAATGAAACCCAGCGAGGCTAAAAAAAAAAAAAAAAAACCACCACAGCTAACCTAAAATAAAACCAGTTGCTAAACGGCGCCGTGTCCTTAAAGAGCAGAGTTACGTTCCTCTGGGGGTGGGTTTCTGGCCGGCCGCTCCCACCGCCGCTCAGGGGTTGTCCTGCCCCAGGTATTCCAGCTCGGTGGAGGGTTTGACTTCGTGGTCCAGCAGCGAGGGGGTGCGGCGGAAGCCGGCGGCGATCTGATCGAAGGTGCGGCCCCGCGTCTCGGGGACTTTGAAGTAGGTGAACAGGAAGAAAGCGAGCAGCAGGGCCGCGAAGATGAGGAAGACGTAGGGCCCGCAGACGTCCTGCCGGAAAGGAGCGGGAGGGGGGTCATTCAGTGGCCTAGAGAGAGGCTGTCGCACCCTTGCACATGGGGAGCTCACGTGCAACGCACAATCTGGTGTGCGAAACAAGGGGGGGGTCAGTGAATGTGCGTGCGAGGTGGTGTGCTACCCAGGCTGGCCAGATGCCTGGTTTTTGGGGCGTCTGGTCCCCCACCAAGTCCATGACTGCAGATGGGGGAGACACCCCCTCCAGCCCAGCCCACGGCCTACCTTCCTCAGCTGGCTGCAGCTGGGCACCCGGCGTTCCCTGTAAGCCGGCCCTGGAGACAGTCGCGGACCGGCCCCCGCCAGCAGCGGGCGTTTCTACAGCTCGCGTGCACCTACACACGCTGCCGTACGCAGAACAAAATTTATTCTACCCCAGACGAACAGCATTGGCGGCAACCCGGCTCGGGACCCAGGCGGGCGAGGGGAACCGGGGCAGCTCCACCAACCGGAGCATGGCACCGGCTGGGGTGTAGGAGGGTCCGGGCAGTCTGCAGCGGGGAGAAAGCCGGCCTCCCGGCGAGCCTGGCTTCGTTTAGTCTGGCGCCGGGCTCTGTTTGTTGTTGCGATTGGGCTTTGTCTGGGAAGCGCCCTGCCTTCACAAGAGACGGGCTTGTTTGGAAAAAGCCGGCAGGGGGTTGAGATGTACGTGCCGGTGCTGTGGCGTTCCCGGCCCTGAAAGCAACGTTCGCAGGAGGGGGCAGGGCGGGAGTCCCTCCAGCTACGCCTGGGAACCACGTGGCCTCTCGCACGAGTAGTCGTGTCGACGCCAGCGGGCGAGCCACTGGGGGCAGGCCCCAGCTGGGACCAGCAGCAGCGAACCAGGGCTGGGAGCCTCGCAGCACCGCCTGCCCCCGCGCGCTCTGTTACCGATGCACTCGTGTGTCCACGCCCACGTGCACCTTGTGCATTCACAAGCGGCAAGCCACTTTGGGGAAAGCGGACGCACACTTGTGGCGGAGGGAGTCAGAATGGGGGGGCGGTTCCCCATGCCCGCAGAGTTGTGGGGGGACAGCTGGGCACGCACCCAGTTGGGGGGCATTGTGGGGACGCACCGGCCTCGCCAGCCCCGTGCGCATGTGCACACCCACCACAGCCTCGCACGCGCTCGTGCGCCGCACTCACCGCCAGCGACTGGAAGGCCATGCCCACGATGAAATTGCAAGTCCAGTTGCAGGCCCCGGCCACGGCGATGGCAGCCGGCCGGGGCCCCTGGCTGAAGAGCTCGGCCACGATGAACCAGGGGATGGGCCCTGGCCCGACCTCGAAGAAAGCCACGAAGCCGAAGATGGCCACCATGCTGACGTAGCTCATAGCCGGTACCCGCTCCTGGGGGGAGGCAGGGAGGTGGGGCAGGCTGAGATCCTCATAACACCTAGGGGGGCGCTGTGGGGCAGGGGGTGGGGCAGGGACCCGGCAGGGTCGCTGTGGGGCAGGGAACGGGTCACAGGCCCTGCAGGGGGCCCCTTCCTCTGGTAGGCACGGGTGGCGCTAGGGGGCGCTGTGGGGCAGGGAGTGAGGCACAGGCCCTGCAGGGGGCGCCGTGGGGCTGGAAGTGGGGCAGGGGCCCTGCAGGGGGTGCCAGGGAGCAGGGAGTGGGGCGGGGGCCCAGCAGGGGGCGCCGTGGGGCAGGGACTGAGGTACAGGACCTGCAGGGGGCGCCGGGGAGCAGGGAGTGGGGCGGGGGCCCTGTAGGGGGCGCCGTGGGGCAGGGACTGAGGTACAGGCCCTGCAGGGGGCACCGTGGGGCTGGAAGTGGGGCGGGGGCCCTGCAGGGGGCGCCAGGGAGCAGGGAGTGGGGCGGGGGCCCTGTAGGGGGCGCCGTGGGGCAGGGACTGAGGTACAGGCCCTGCAGGGGGCGCCGTGGGGCTGGAAGTGGGGCGGGGGCCCTGCAGGGGGCGCCGGGGAGCAGGGAGTGGGGTGGGGGCCCTGTAGGGGGCGCCGTGGGGCAGGGACTGAGGTACAGGCCCTGCAGGGGGCGCCGTGGGGCTGGAAGTGGGGCGGGGGCCCTGCAGGGGGCGCCGGGGAGCAGGGAGTGGGGCGGGGGCCCGGCAGGGCTACCTTCCCCCCCTCTGCCCGCGGTCCCACCGCTCACCAGGTACAGCAGGGCGACGGTCATGGTCACGGCACAGCCCATCATGCCGCCCAGCCCCACCAGGTGCAGGGTCCGGCGCCCCGCCCGCTCCACCAGGAACAGCTGGGGGGACAAGGGGGAGACATCAGAGCGGGGGGCGGGGGGATCCCCCAAGGCCGAGGGGGCGAGGGGGGGTCTCCTACCGAGACGACGGTGAAGGCGGCGTTGACGGCCCCGGCGCCGATGGTGGCGAACACCGGCTGCTCCAGCCCGGCCGACTCGAAGATGCTGGTGGAGTAATAGAAAATCTGCGGGGGGCAGAGAAAGGGGGTCAGTCGCCCCCGAGGCAGCCCCACCAGGAGGCCCCGCCCCTGCCCCAGGCTCCTCCTCCAACCAGGCTCCGCCCCCTGCAAGCTCCGCCCAACCTCTCCCATCCAGGCTCCGCCCCTCACTCTCATCTCCACCCCAACTCCCCCAGGCCCTGTTCCCCCCAACTCCGTCCTCCTCTCTCCCATCCGGGCTCCGCCCCCGCGATCCTCCAGGCTCCGCCCCCTTCCAGGTCCACCCCATTTGCCCCCTCCAGGCTCCGCCCCAAGCTCCGCCTCCGCTGCCTCAGGCTCCGCCCCCGCTCACCGCGTTGATGCCCGAGAGCTGCTGGGAGAGCTGCAGGACGACGGCGACGAGGAGGGGCTGGCGGTAGACCCGGCAGCGCAGCAGCTGGGCTAGGGAGACCTTCCGCTCCATGTCCATGCGCCGCTTCTCCTCCTTCATCTCCGCCAGCGCCTCGCCCACCTCCGGCTGCCCCGTCAGCCGCCGCAGGCCTGCCGGGGCCCGGGCGTGAGGGGCAGCCGGGCCGACCCGCTGACCCACCCGCCGCCGGGCACGCGCGCGGGCAGCCGGGGGACGGACGGACGCACCGACCGACCGAGCGACGGACGGACACGCGGGCAGCCGGGGGACGGACGGATGTACAGACCAACCGACCGACAGGCGCGCGGGCAGCCGGGGGACAGACGGATGGACGGACGGACTGACAGACGGACGGATGGACAGACGGACACGCGGGCAGCCGGGGGACGCACCAACCGACCAACGGACACGCGGGCAGCCGGGGGACGGACTGACCGACACGCGGGCAGCCGGGGGATGAACCGACCGACCGACGGACACGCGGGCAGGCGGGGGACGGACCGACCGACCGACGGACACGCAGGCAGCCGGGGGACAGACCGACGGACACACGGGCACCCGGGGGACAAACCGACCGACCGTCAGACACGCGGGCAGCCGGGGGACGGACTGACCGACCGACCGACCGACCGACCGACACGCGGACAGCCAGGGGACGGACGGATGTACAGACTGACCGACCGACGGGCGCACGGGCAGCCGGGGGACAGACAGACGGACGGACCGACTGACAGATGGACGGACGGACGGACAGACAGACAGACGCGCGGGCAGCCAGGGGCGGGACGGACGGATGGATGTGCGGGGAGGCAGGGGACGGACAGACCGACTGACGGATGCACAGGCAGGCGGGGGCAGGATGGACCGACTGATGGGCAGAGGAGGGGATGGACGGACAGTCAGACGCACAGGCAGCCGGGGGTGGGGGGGGGATGGACAGACAGATGGGCAGGCCGAGGAGGGGAAGGACAGCTGGATGGACGGGCGGAGGAGACGGACGGACGGAGGAGCAGACGGAGGGATGGGTACAGAAGGGGTCAGACGGACGGACGGATGGAGGAGGAGACGGACGGGCGGGCGGAGGAGCAGGTGGACGGACGGATGGATGGGGGAAGAGGTGGACGGATGGAGGAGGGGACGGACGGACAGACGGGCGGGTGGACGGGCGGGCGGGCGGACGGACGGGAGGGGGGCGGGGGCGGGGGCGGGGGCGGGGCACTCACTCTCCCTGGCCTTGGCCTCCCGGTTGCGGACGATGTAGAGGTACCGGGGGCTCTCGGGGCAGAAGGGAAAGAGCAGCAGCTGCAGCGCCGAGGGGGCGACCGTCAGCCCCAGCAGCAGGGGCCAGAGCTGCCCCGTGCCCAGCAGCGCCTCCAGCCCCAGCACCTGCCGGGGGGGGCGGGGTTGTAGGTCAGCGGCCCCCTGCTGGGCCCCCGCACGGCCCCCCCCCAGGATCCCCCACAGGCCCCCCACAGGGCCGTCCTGCACAGCCTCCCTGCAGGGCCCCCCCTCTGGGACCCCGCGCCCCCCCGCAGGGCCCCCACCAGGCCCCCCACAGGGCCGTCCCGCACAGCCTCCCTGCAGGGCCCCCCCCTGGGACCCCCCGCACAGCCTCCCTGCAGGGCCCCCCCCTGGGACCCCCCGCACAGCCTCCCTGCAGGGCCCCCCCCAGGATCCCCCCCCAGGCCCCCCACAGGGCCGTCCTGCACAGCTTCCCTGCAGGGCCCCCCCTCTGGGACCCCCAGCCCCCCCACAGGGCCTCTCAGGATCCCCCCAGGCCCCCCACAGGGCCCCCGCACAGCTTCCCTGCAGGGCCCCCCCAGGACCCCCAGGCCCCCCGCAGGATCCCCCCACCCCTTCCCCACTGGGCCCCTCAAACTTCCAAGCACAACCCCCCTGCGAGGGCCCCCCCCTCACCAGACAGCCCCCCACTGAGACCCCCCCCAAGTCCCCCCCCCGCTGCCCCCCCAGCCCCCCCCAGTGCCGGTTACCTGGGCGACGAGGATGCCGATGACCAGGGCCAGCTGGTGCAGGGTGCCCAGCGCCCCCCGCAGGTGGGTGGGGGAAATTTCCCCCACGTACATGGGCACCAAGCCGGACACCAGCCCTGTTGGGGGGAAGGGCTGGTCGGTATTGGGGGGGTTGTCAAGGCAGAGGGCTGTGGGCCCCCCCAGCGGTTTCCCCTTTAAAAGGCGGGGCTTATATGCTAATCTCGAAGTGGGGTGGGACTTATATGCTAATCAGCAGGTGGGGGCGGGGCTTGGTCCCTGGCCTCACACCTGGCTCCACTCCACAGGAGTGGGCGGGGCCCCAAGAGCCCCCCCCGCCCTGGAACCGGCCCCGCTGCTCTGACTGGCCGTCGGCGCTGGCCGTTACCTGAGTAAGCGCCAATCAGGAAGCGGCCGAGGATGATCATCTCGTAGGAGCAGCCCAGCTTGGCCAGCCCCATGAGCGCCCCCCCCAGGAAGGCCAGGGCGTTGCTAACGATGATGGCCCGCTTCCTGCGGGGGAGGGGAGAGAGCGTCAGACCCACGGCCCATCCCCCGCCCCCCAGGTCCCTGCCCCACGGCGCCCCCTGCTGGGCCCCTGCCTTACTCCCTGCCCCACAGTGCCCCCTGTCGGGCTCCCACCCCACTCCCTGCCCCACAGCGCCCCCTGTCGGGCTCCCACCGCCATCCCCGCCCCACAGCACCCACTGCTGGGCTCCCACCCCACTTCCTGCCCCACAGCACCCCCTTCTGGGCTCCCACCCCCACTTCCTGCCCCACAGCGCCCCCTGTCGGGCTCCCACCCCCATCCCCGCCCCACAGCACCCACTGCTGGGCTCCCACCCCACTTCCTGCCCCACAGCACCCCCTTCTGGGCTCCCACCCCCACTTCCTGCCCCACAGCGCCCCCTGTCGGGCTCCCACCCCCATCCCCGCCCCACAGCACCCCCTGCCGGGCTCCCACCCCACTTCCTGCCCCACAGTGCCCCCTGCCGGGCCCCTGCCCCGCTTCCTGCCCCACGGCGCCAGGGGAGAGGCAGAGGCGTTACCTCCCCAGCCACTCGGAGACGACCCCCACCAGGAAGGAGGCGGCCATGCCCCCGATGGAGAAGATGGCCACGGAGAGGGACCAGAGGGTGGTGAGGGTGGACAGGTCGATGGAGCTATTGTGCCGGGCCAGCCACGTGGCATTGTAGTGCTGCTCGATGATCTGTGGGGCAGGGCGCGGGTCACCCCAGTGCGCCCCATAGCCCTGCCCCACTTCCTGCCCCCCAGCCAGCCCTGCCCTGGGCCGGGGGAGCCGGCGCCCCTAGAGGGGCCAGGCCCTGCCCCATTCCCTGCCCCTGAGCCAGCCAGCCCTGCCCTGGGCCGGGGGAGCCGGCGCCCCTGGAGGGGCCAGGCCCTGCCCCATTCCCTGCCCCTGAGCCAGCCAGCCCTGCCCTGGGCCGGGGGAGCCGGCGCCCCTAGAGGGGCCAGGCCCTGCCCCATTCCCTGCCCCTGAGCCAGCCAGCCCTGCCCTGGGCCGGGGGAGCCGGCGCCCCTAGAGGGGCCAGGCCCTGCCCCATTCTCTGCCCCTGAGCCAGCCAGTCCTGCCCTGGGCTGGGGGAGCCGGCGCCCCTGGAGGGGCCAGGCCCTGCCCCATTCCCTGCCCTAGAGGGGCCAGGGCCCAGAGGGGATCTCACCTTCTGGGGCGCATTGATAACTCCGATGTTGTATCCGCACTGCAGGGAGCCCAGCACGGCCGTGAAAACGGAGAGCACCAGCGTGGAGGTGACGCCGGGCCTGGCTTCCTGCTTGACATCTTCGTCCTGCGGAGACACAAGTGGCGCCCGGGATGGGGGGTGAGTTACCTGCCCATGTGGGGCGCGGTGGGGGGTCCCCTCCGTCCCCACGTACCCGGCACTGCTGCAGGGAAGTTCGCAGCGTTGGCGCCAGGTCCTGGTGCCAGGATCTCCTACGGTGAGGAGGCAAAGCCCACCTCGCACGACGAGGAGAGAGGTAACGCAGAGGGCCTCGCACGGTCTCGCACGAGGGGCAGAGAGGTAACCCCGCCCCAGCTCTCATGAAAACCCAGAGGGGTTCGCACGCTGGGCAGAGAGGTAACACATCCCCCTGCTCGCTTACAAACTCAGGGGGGCTCGCACGATGGACAGAAGCGTGCTGTATCCCCCAACCCTCGTGCAAACACGGCCTTGCACAAGAGGCAGAGGGGGTCGCGCATTCCCCCACCGTCGTGCAAACGGAGAGGGGCTCGCCTGCTCTCACACAACGGCAGAGGGATTATGCTCCTCCTGCACCTCGTGCATAACAAGAGGGGCTTGCACGGCCTTGCACGAGGGCAGAGGGGTAGCACGCCTTCCCCTGGGGACGTGCAAGCCCAGCTGGATTCGGCTGAGCCCCACACCCTCTCCTCCCTGACTCAGCCGGCCTGGTTCCTTCCCCGGTCCCAGTTGCCCTTCTCCGGAGCCAGATGGGGGCCAGTGGTGCCAGAACACACCCAGAACTCGTGGAGGCGGGGCAGACGGGGGTGGGGGGGCCAGGACTCCTGGCTCCTTCCCTGCCTGGCTGCGACCCGGCCCCATGAAATGCCTCAGTTTCCCCCGTCTGTAAAATGGGGAGGGATCCCCCCCCCCCGCCAGATTCCTCTGCTGCCCTGCCAGAGCCCGGAGCGGGGTTGAGCTGGCTGCGGGGCTGGGAAGCCGTGGGGCGGCCATGGGGGGGCGGGGAGAGCCCTTCCCATCCTCCCCCACAGCTCCGATCCCTCAGGGGGGCTGGGCCCCGGCGGAGAAAATCCCTTTTTAGGAAAGGTCGCGCCGAGCCGAGGCCCAGGAATGTAAACACACCGGCCCCATGGGAAATGGCCAGGAGATGGGGGCCGGTCCCCGCAGGGTCTTGTGCAAATGAAGAGGGGCTCGCACGGCGTCGCACGCCAGCAGAGGGGCAACACGGCCCCCCCCAGGTGTGCAAACCCAGAGGGATCTGAATGTAAACGGGTATCACATCCCCACACCCATGCATGGCTGGGAACCCAGGGACTCCCCCGCCCCGGCCCCTGCACGCCCCTTTCCCCCGTGCAAACCCACGCTTGTGCATCGGGTCTCAGCCGTCTCTCACTCACGCACGAGTCTCACGCACGCTCGTGAGCTGCGTGTTCCCAGGCGTGTCACCGAGTTGCACGCTAAGCGAGACACAACTGGGAGCCCTTCCAGGACTCTGTGTGTGTGTGTATGTGTGTGTGTGTGTGAGAGAGAACAGGCCACTTCCCCTTCACGCAGCCCTTTAAACTCGTGTTTCTTGTCACACAACCTGTTTCACACGGGAACACGTGGGCCTGAGCAAGACCGCCTCAGCTTGGCCCAGTGAACAATATCACCAGCATTGCTTGTGTGTGTGTGTGTGTGGGTCTCTCTCTCACACACACACACACACAGAGTTTCTCTCTCTCTAGAGACCAGAGGCAAATCATTGTCTATACACCTTCCAGCCGCCCCCCCCCGCCCCGCCATCCACCCACACACACCCGGAAGGCAAGGCCTGTGTGTTTGTCGCACACACACACCCCCCCACAAACACAGAGCTACTGCACACAGACACACACCACACGCTGGCTGACACACCCACACCGGCACACAATCACAGCCAGACACACAACAGGCAAACACACCACACAGGCATCCACACGGACACAACCAAACACGGACATAGACCCCACAAAGACACACACACACAGCTACAGCACACACAGCCACTGCTCACAGAAGCACCACACACAGACACAAACACAATCACAGGTGGACACACACTCCAAAGAGAGAGAAATAGACAACAGGCAAACTCACCACACAGCCAGCCACATATCACACAGACACACACACACACACCCCACAACTGCAACAAACACAGACATACACCACACAAATTGACATACACACAAACCCCACCAACACACATTCACAGACCATACAAAAACACACGCCTCAGGCACATTGACCCACACACCACAAACACACATCACATACAGACACACACAAAGACACACCCATAGACCCACACACCACAAACTCACACATACGCACCACACACACATCACTTACAGACACACAAAGACACACCCATACATCCACACTCCACTAACACACACACACACACACACACACACACACACACCCTGATTCCCACCAGCAGGGGTCAGTGCTTCCCCCACAAGGGTAACAAACCTGCCCCCTGTCCCCAATGTCTGACTCCCCCTCTAACCCCACAGCACACTGGCTACCCCCCGCCCCCATGTCTCAGTGCGCTGGTGGGGAGGCGGGAATAGTGGGGGGGGCCAGTCATACCAGCAGATGTGACCCCCCCAGACACGACATGCACGTGTGGTCAGTCGCACGGCTGTGACGTGACACCACTTGCGTGTGCTTGATCACACACACACCTAACACGACGCCACACACACGGGGAGGTCGCACAGACATGACACGGCACTGCACGATTGTGCAAGGTCACACAGATCTGACGCGACACCGCACACACATGTAGGTCGCACAGATGTGACACGGCACTGCACGATTGTGCAAGGTCACACAGACCTGACGCAACACCGCACACACGTGTGGGTCGCACAGATTTGACACAGCACTGCACGATTGTGCGAGGTCACACAGACCTGACGCGACACCGCACACACGTGTGGGTCGCACAGATGTGACACAGCACTGCACGATTGTGCAAGGTCACACAGACCTGACGCGACACCGCACACACGTGTGGGTCGCACAGATGTGACACAGCGCTGCACGATTGTGCGAGGTCACACAGACCTGACGCGACACCGCACACACGTGTGGGTCACACAGATGTGACACAGCGCTGCACGATTGTGCGAGGTCACACAGACCTGACGCGACACCGCACACACGTGTGGGTCACACAGATGTGACACAGCGCTGCACGATTGTGCGAGGTCACACAGACCTGACGCGACACCACACACACGTGTGGGTCGCACAGATGTGACACAGCACTGCACAATTGTGCAAGGTCACACAGACCTGACACGACACCGCACACACATGTGGGTCACACAGATGTGACACAGCGCTGCATGATTGTGCGAGGTCACACAGACCTGACGCGACACCGCACACACGTGTGGGTCGCACAGATGTGACACAGCGCTGCACGATTGTGCGAGGTCACACAGACCTGACGCGACACCGCACACACGTGTGGGTCGCACAGATGTGACACAGCGCTGCACGATTGTGCGAGGTCACACAGACCTGACGCGACACCGCACACATGTGTGGGTCGCACAGATGTGACACAGCGCTGCACGATTGTGCGAGGTCACACAGACCTGACGCGACACCGCACACACGTGTGGGTCGCACAGATGTGACACAGCGCTGCATGATTGTGCGAGGTCACACAGACCTGACGCGACACCGCACACGTTCAGTAGGTCGCACAGAGCCGACACGACACCGCACCCTTGTGCTTGGTCACTCACACCTGACACAACACCGCACACATGTGCTAAGTTGCACAGACCTGGTATGACACCGCCCTCGTGTGCGAGGTCACAACGACCTGACACGACGCCGCACGCGTTGGGTAGGTCACACAGCCCTGGCACGACACCGCATGTGTCTGCTCGGTCATACAGACCTGACACCACAACCCAGCGTGTTATCATAGGCTGCCTTGACAGGTGCTGTTGGACACAGATCCAACACGCCACCGCACACACATGCTGTACTCGTGTCGTATGTGCTGCACAACAGGCCAGCTACAAAAGGCCCCGTATGCGTTCACCATACCCCGCACTCCTCCCGTGCGCCCAGAGCACACGGAAACGCAGACACACAAACACGCTCACCTCCCATTAATTACAAAAAGTAGCCTTCTTCCGCGTGCGATATAACACGGGCCGGACCTCCAGCTCCCGCCCCCCCCGAAACTCGTGCTACATCACACGTATGTCCCACGCGTGTTCCGTAAAACACGGGCCACACGTGTGCCTCTCTAACAGAGCAGACACGTGTCTGGACACGCGTGTTCTAGATAACACGCAGGCTTCTCGCACGGGGGCTCCTCGCAGCTGGGCTGTGCACTGGACACACGAAGGGCCCTCGTGAGTTCACACGCCCGTGTCCCCTAGACCCCGTCGCTGTGCCCCTCCCACAGTTCACGAGTGTCGTGCCCCCGCGCCGGTTACACAAGAGCGGTGGTATAAATAGCCGGTGTTCTCCTGGTTAATGTCACGGCGCTGGGGAGGGTTGGATCACAGGGGAGCTGGGCCAGGGGGGTGAAATGTGGGGTGCTGGGCCCCTCCAAAACTCAACCAGCCCAGCAGAATCGAGGCAGAGGAAGCCCCTCCCCCGGCGCCCGCCCCCAGGGCAGCTCACGACCCCCCCAGCCTCCGTGGCCCCCCACGCAGCTGCATCTGACCGATGGGGTCCCCCGGCGCCTCCTGGCTCCCCAGGGCCCCCTATGCCCCCTCGCTGCCCCCCACAGCCCCCTCTGGCCTCCATCACGCCCCCCATGGCCCTCCCACTGCACCCCACAGCTCCCGTCACCCCCCCGCTGCCCCTTGCACCCCGTCACCTCCCATGACCCCTCGCTGCCCCCCATGGTTCCTGGCACCCCCCAGGCCCTATGCTGACCCCCTGAACCCCATCACCCACAAGCCCCACACTGCCCCCCAACCCATCACCCCCCGGCCCCACGCTACCCCCCACAGCCCCCAACACCCCTCCCAGTACCACGCTGCCCCCCGCGAACCCCATCACCCCCCGGCCCCGCACAGCCCCATCACCCTCCCACCCTGCCCCACAGCGGCCCCCCCCGGGGTACCTCCTCCCGGCTGATCTGCTGGAAGCCGGTCGGCATCTCGGCGGCTGGGGGTCCGGGGCGCACCGCGGGGCGCAGGGACAGTGGGGCCGGGCGGGGGGCGGAGAGACGGGGGCGCGCTGGGTCCGGCCGGCGCCTGGCCTGAGCCCCGGGCTGGGACGGGGAGTCCTTGAGCGAGGAGTGGCCGGGACGTCCGTCCCCTCGGGGTAGCTCCACCCCCAGGACTCCTGGGTTCCCTCCCCCCGCTGGGAGGGCAGTGGGGGCTGGTGGTTAGATGGGGGGGGAGCCAGGACTCCTGGGTTCTCTCCCCAGCGCTGGGAGGGCAGTGGGGGCTGGTGGTTAGAGCAGGGGGTGGGAGCCAGGACTCCTGGGTTCTCTCCCCAGCGCTGGGAGGGCAGTGGGGGCTGGTGGTTAGAGCAGGGGGCGGGAGCCAGGACTCCTGGGTTCTCTCCCCGGCGCTGGGAGGGCAGTGGGGGCTGGTGGGTAGAGCAGGGGGCGGGAGCCAGGACTCCTGGGTTCTCTCCCTGGCGCTGGGAGGGCAGTGGGGGCTGGTGGTTAGAGCAGGGGGTGGGAGCCAGGACTCCTGGGTTCTCTCCCCGGCGCTGGGAGGGCAGTGGGGGCTGGTGGTTAGAGCAGGGGGTGGGAGCCAGGACTCCTGGGTTCTCTCCCCGGCGCTGGGAGGGCAGTGGGGGCTGGTGGTTAGAGCAGGGGGTGGGAGCCAGGACTCCTGGGTTCTCTCCCTGGTGCTGGGAGGGCAGTGGGGGCTGGTGGTTAGAGCAGGGGGTGGGAGCCAGGACTCCTGGGTTCTCTCCCCGGCGCTGGGAGGGCAGTGGGGGCTGGTGGTTAGAGCAGGGCCAGGAGCCAGGACTCCTGGGTTTTCTCCCCGGCGCTGGGAGGGCAGTGGGGGCTGGTGGTTAGAGCAGGGGGTGGGAGCCAGGACTCCTGGGTTTTCTCCCCGGCGCTGGGAGGGCAGTGGGGGCTGGTGGTTAGAGCAGGGCCAGGAGCCAGGACTCCTGGGTTCTCTCCCCGGCGCTGGGAGGGCAGTGGGGGCTGGTGGTTAGAGCAGGGGGTGGGAGCCAGGACTCCTGGGTTTTCTCCCCGGCGCTGGGAGGGCAGTGGGGGCTGGTGGTTAGAGCAGGGGGCGGGAGCCAGGACTCCTGGGTTCTCTCCCCGGCGCTGGGAGGGCAGTGGGGGCTGGTGGTTACAGCGGGGGGGCGGTGCCCGGACACCTGGGTTTCCTTCACTTCTTCACAGAGCTGGGGGGAGCGCCCCCCCTGGCGGCCAGATGTGGGATGGCCGAGGGTGGCTTTGGAGAAGGTGGGGTGAGGAGAGATGGGGGTCACGAGGTGGCTCGCGGGGCTGCGTATGGGAGCTGGGAAAACAAAGGAGTCACGGGGCGGCGGGGGGAGGGGACCCTGCCTAGGACGTTTCCTGTGGGGCAGAGTTAAGGGGAATTCTGGACAAGTTTTAACAACCCTAAAGGGCTCACTGACCTACACTTAGCCCTCGAAGGGGGGTGCTGCTGGGGGGTCCCTGCTGTACCCCCACCCTTAGCCCCCCCCTTCACCCACCCCTCAACCCCTTGCCCCACCTTGGCGGTGAAGGGGGAAGGATCCAGGTGTGGGGGAGGGGAATTAGGGGGGCAGGGGTGAGGCAACGTGGGGGACGGGCAGGAGGCCAGGCCAGAACTGCGAGCTCCCAGGACTCCTGGGTTCTCTCCCCGGCACTGGGAGGGCAGTGGGGGCTGGTGGTTAGAGCAGGGGTGGGCGCCAGGACTCCTGGGTTCTCTCCCCGGCGCTGGGAGGGCAGTGGGGGCTGGTGGTTAGAGCAGGGGGTGGGAGCCGGGACTCCTGGGTTCTCTCCTCGGCGCTGGGAGGGCAGTGGGGGCTGGTGGTCAGAGCAGGGGGCTGGGCGCCAGGACTCCTGGGTTCTCTCCCTAGCGCTGGGAGGGCAGTGGGGGCTGGTGGTCAGAGCAGGGGCCGGGAGCCAGGACTCCTGGGTTCTCTCCCCGGCGCTGGGAGGGCAGTGGGGGCTGGTGGTCAGAGTAGGGGGGTGGGAGCCAGGACTCCTGGGTTCTCTCTTGGAGCCGGGAGAGGGAGGATCCTGAGGGGGTGTGGCTGGTGGGCACAGAAAGGTCAGGGGCGGAGGTGGGGGCTGTGGCCCAGCTGGTATTTTTAGGCCATTCTCAGCTGTCGGGTGTCAGTGAGGGACACGTGTGGGGGGGAGGGTCTATGTCGTGGGGGCACTTAAAGGCCAGGGTGTCTTTTCCCCTCTGAGTCATTGAATTGTCACACACCCGCCCCCCCCCCCGCCCCGGACAGGCTGATCTGCCCAGGAGCTCTCTGCTGGGGGTCTGCTGCCAAATCATGGCCTAGGACTCCTGGGTTCTCTCCCCGGCGCTGGGAGGGCAGTGGGGGCTGGTGGTTAGAGCAGGGGGTGGGAGCCAGGACTCCTGGGTTCTCTCCCCGGCGCTGGGAGGGCAGTGGGGGCTGGTGGTTAGAGCAGGGGGTGGGAGCCAGGACTCCTGGGTTCTCTCCCTGGCGCTGGGAGGGCAGTGGGGGCTGGTGGTTAGAGCAGGGGGCCGGGAGCCAGGACTCCTGGGTTCTCTCCCCGGCACTGGGAGGGCAGTGGGGGCTGGTGGTTAGAGCAGGGGGAGGGAGCCAGGACTCCTGGGTTCTCTCCCCGGCGCTGGGAGGGCAGTGGGGGCTGGTGGTTAGAGCGGGGACCGGGAGCCAGGACTCCTGGGTTCTCTCCCCGGTGCTGGGAGGGCAGTGGGGGCTGGTGGTTAGAGCAGGGGTGGGAGCCAGGACTCCTGGGTTCTCTCCCCGGCACTGGGAGGGCAGTGGGGGCTGGTGGTTAGAGCAGGGGGTGGGAGCCAGGACTCCTGGGTTCTCTCCCCGGCGCTGGGAGGGCAGTGGGGGCTGGTGGTCGGAGCAGGGGGCCGGGAGCCAGGACTCCTGGGTTCTCTCCCCAGCGCTGGGAGGGCAGTGGGGGCTGGTGGTCAGAGCAGGGGGCCGGGAGCCAGGACTCCTGGGTTCTCTCCCCAGCGCTGGGAGGGCAGTGGGGGCTGGTGGTTAGAGCAGGGGGTGGGAGCCAGGACTCCTGGGTTCTCTCCCCAGCGCTGGGAGGGCAGTGGGGGCTGGTGGTCGGAGCAGGGGGCCGGGAGCCAGGACTCCTGGGTTCTCTCCCCGGCGCTGGGAGGGCAGTGGGGGCTGGTGGTTAGAGCAGGGGGCCGGGAGCCAGGACTCCTGGGTTCTCTCCCCAGCGCTGGGAGGGCAGTGGGGGCTGGTGGTTAGAGCAGGGGGTGGGAGCCAGGACTCCTGGGTTCTCTCCCCGGCGCTGGAAGGGCAGTGGGGGCTGGTGGTTAGAGCAGGGGGTGGGAGCCAGGACTCCTGGGTTCTCTCCCCGGCGCTGGGAGGGCAGTGGGGGCTGGTGGTTAGAGCAGGGGGTGGGAGCCAGGACTCCTGGGTTCTCTCCCCGGCGCTGGGAGGGCAGTGGGGGCTGGTGGTTAGAGCAGGGGGCTGGGAGCTGTGTGTTGGCCGTGCAGCGTTTGTTGTGGTGTTGGATTCCTTTGCCGGTGGGAGGGGCCCTGGCCGGTCGGACGCACCTGGCCCGGCTCTGTCTTGGACCAGCCAGGGCCGGAGAGGTGTTTGGTGACACACATCCCCGCAGTCCTACGCTTGCAAGGGGGACGCACACAGCCCCTGCCACATACACTCAGTATACACAACCCCCACCTTATATGCTGCACCCACAACACACACACACCCCCCCGAGGACCCAGGGACACACAACCAGCTGATACACACACACAATCGAAAACATGCCCCCCCATTGGACTCACCCCTCCGAGGCACACAAACACGCTCAGTTACCCAAGGGAATGTGGGAAGAGAAAGAGGGAGGGCGGAGGGAGAGAGAGTGAGAGAGCGAGCCTGCTGGGGGGTGTGGGAGCAGAGAGGGGTGTGGGGGTGGGCGCAGAGATGGGGGTGGGCACAGACACAGCTGGGGTGTGGGAGCAGAGAGGGGCGTGGGGGTGGGCGCAGACAAAGTAGGGGTGTGGGAGCAGAGAGGGGTGTGGGGGTGGGCACAGGCGCAGCTGGGGTGCGTGGGAGCAGAGACGTGCGTGGGGGTGGGCACAGACAGCTGGGGTGCGTGGGAGCAGAGAGGGGCGTGGGGGTGGGCACAGATGCAGCTGGGGTGCGTGGGAGCAGAGAGGGGCGTGGGGGTGGGCACAGACGCAGCTGGGGTGCGTGGGAGCAGAGGGGGCGTGGGAGTGGGCACAGACGCAGCTGGGGTGCGTGGGAGCAGAGAGGTGCATGGGGGTGGGCACAGACGCAGCTGGGGGGTGTGGGAGCAGAGAGGGGCGTGGGGGTGGGCACAGACGCAGCTGGGGGGTGTGGGAGCAGAGAGGGGCGTGGGGGTGGGCACAGACGCAGCTGGGGTGCGTGGGAGCAGAGACGTGCGTGGGGGTGGGCACAGACGCAGCTGGGGTGTGGGAGCAGAGAGGGGCGTGGGGGTGGGCACAGACGCAGCTGGGGTGTGGGAGCAGAGAGGGGCGTGGGGGTGGGCACAGACGCAGCTGGGGTGTGGGAGCAGAGAGGGGCGTGGGGGTGGGCACAGACGCAGCTGGGGGGTGTGGGAGCAGAGAGGGGCGTGAGGGTGGGCACAGACGCAGCTGGGGTGCGTGGGAGCAGAGAGGGGCATGGGGGTGGGCACAGACGCAGCTGGGGCGTGGGAGCAGAGAGGGGCGTGGGGGTGGGCACAGACGCAGCTGGGGTGCATGCGAGCAGAGACGTGCGTGGGGGTGGGCACAGACAGCTGGGGGGTGTGGGAGCAGAGAGGGGCGTGGGGGTGGGCACAGACGCAGCTGGGGTGTGGGAGCAGAGAGGGGCGTGGAGGTGGGCACAGACACAGCTGGGGTGCGTGGGAGCAGAGAGGGGCGTGGGGGTGGGCACAGACGCAGCTGGGGGGTGTGGGAGCAGAGAGGGGCGTGGGGGTGGGCACAGACGCAGCTGGGGTGCGTGGGAGCAGAGAGGTGCACGGGGGTGGGCACAGACGCAGCTGGGGTGCGTGGGAGCAGAGAGGGGCGTGGGGGTGGGCACAGACACAGCTGGGGTGCATGCGAGCAGAGACGTGCCTGGGGGTGGGCACAGACGCAGCTGGGGTGTGGGAGCAGAGAGGGGCGTGGGGGTGGGCACAGATGCAGCTGGGGTGCATGCGAGCAGAGACGTGCGTGGGGGTGGGCACAGACACAGCAGGGGTGTGGGAGCAGAGAGGGGTGTGAGGGTGGGCACACACACAGCTGAGGTGCGTGGGAGCAGAGAGGGGCGTGGGGGTGGGCACAGACAGCTGGGGTGCGTGGGAGCAGAGAGGGGCGTGGGGGTGGGCACAGACACAGCTGGGGTGCGTGGGAACAGAGAGGGGCGTGGGGGTGGGCACAGACGCAGCTGGGGTGCGTGGGAGCAGACGGGTGTGGGGGTGGGCACAGACACAGCTGGGGTGCGTGGGAGCAGAGAGGGGCGTGGGGGTGGGCACAGACACAGCTGGGGTGCATGCGAGCAGAGACGTGCATGGGGGTGGGCACAGACGCAGCTGGGGTGCGTGGGAGCAGAGAGGGGCGTGGGGGTGGGCACAGATGCAGTTGGGGTGTGTGAGAGCAGAGAGGGGCGTGGGGGTGGGCACAGACGCAGCTGGGGTGTGTGGGAGCAGGGGGGCATGGGGGTGGGCACAGACAGCTGGGGTGCATGCGAGCAGAGACGTGCGTGGGGGTGGGCACAGACACAGCTGGGGTGCATGGGAGCAGGGGGGCATGGGGGTGGGCACAGACACAGCTGCGGTGCGTGGGAAGATAGAGGGGCATGGGGGTGGGCAGAGACGCAGCTGAGGTGCGTGGCAGCAGAGAGGGGCGTGGGGGTGGGCACAGACACAGCTGAGGTGCGTGGGAGCAGAAAGGTGCGTGGGGGTGGACACAGACACAGCTGGGGTGCGTGGGAACAGAGAGGGGCGTGGGGGAGGGCACAGACGCAGCTGGGGTGCATGCGAGCAGAGACGTGCGTGGGGGTGGGCACAGACACAGCTGGGGTGCGTAGGAACAGAGAGGGGCGTGGGGGTGGGCACAGACGCAGCTGGGGTGCGTGGGAGCAGAGAGGAGCGTGGGGGTGGGCACAGACACAGCTGGGGTGCGTGGGAACAGAGAGGGGTGTGGGGGTGGGCACAGACGCAGCTGGGGTGCATGCGAGCAGAGACGTGCGTGGGGGTGGGCACAGACGCAGCTGGGGTGCGTGGGAGCAGAGAGGGGCGTGGGGGTGGGCACAGACGCAGCTGTGGTGCGTGGGAGCAGAGAGGGGCGTGGGGGTGGGCACAGACACGGCTGGGGTGCGTGGGAGCAGAGAGGGGCGTGGGGGTGGGCACAGACGCAGCTGGGGTGTGTGGGAGCAGGGGGGCATGGGGGTGGGCACAGACAGCTGGGGTGCATGCGAGCAGAGACGTGCGTGGGGGTGGGCACAGACGCAGCTGGGGTGCGTGGGAGCAGGGGGGCATGGGGGTGGGCACAGACAGCTGGGGTGCGTGGGAGCAGAGAGGGGCGTGGGGGTGGGCACAGACACAGCTGGGGTGCGTGGGAGCAGAGAGGGGCGTGGGGGTGGGCACAGACGCAGCTGGGGTGCATGCGAGCAGAGACGTGTGTGGGGGTGGGCACAGACACAGCTGGGGTGCATGCGAGCAGAGACGTGCGTGGGGGTGGGCACAGACACAGCTGGGGTGCGTGGGAACAGAGAGGGGCGTGGGGGTGGGCACAGATGCAGCTGGGGTGCATGCGAGGAGAGACGTGCATGGGGGTGGGCACAGACGCAGCTGGGGTGCATGCGAGCAGAGATGTGCGTGGGGGTGGGCACGGGCACAGACATAGCAGGGGTGTGGGAGCAGAGAGGGTTGTGGGGGTGGGTACAGACACAGCTGGGGTGCATGCGAGCAGAGACGTGCGTGGGGGTGGGCACAGACACAGCAGGGGTGTGGGAGCAGAGAGGGGTGTGGGGGTGGGCACAGACACAGCTGAGGTGCGTGGGAGCAGAGAGGGGCGTGGGGGTGGGCACAGACACAGCTGAGGTGCGTGGGAGCAGAAAGGTGCATGGGGGTGGGCACAGATGCAGCTGAGGTGCGTGGGAGCAGAGAGGGGCGTGGGGGTGGGCACAGACACAGCTGGGGTGCGTGGGAGCAGAGAGGGGCGTGGGGGTGGGCACAGACGCAGCTGGGGTGCATGCGAGCAGAGACGTGTGTGGGGGTGGGCACAGACACAGCTGGGGTGCATGCGAGCAGAGACGTGCGTGGGGGTGGGCACAGACACAGCTGGGGTGCGTGGGAACAGAGAGGGGCGTGGGGGTGGGCACAGACACAGCTGGGGTGCATGCGAGGAGAGACGTGCGTGGGGGTGGGCACAGACGCAGCAGGGGTGTGGGAGCAGAGAGGGGTGTGAGGGTGGGCACAGATGCAGCTGGGGTGCGTGGGAGCAGAGAGGGGCGTGGGGGTGGGCACAGATGCAGTTGGGGTGTGTGAGAGCAGAGAGGGGCGTGGGGGTGGGCACAGACGCAGCTGGGGTGTGTGGGAGCAGGGGGGCATGGGGGTGGGCACAGACAGCTGGGGTGCATGCGAGCAGAGACGTGCGTGGGGGTGGGCACAGACACAGCTGGGGTGCATGGGAGCAGGGGGGCATGGGGGTGGGCACAGACACAGCTGCGGTGCGTGGGAAGATAGAGGGGCATGGGGGTGGGCACAGACGCAGCTGAGGTGCGTGGCAGCAGAGAGGGGCGTGGGGGTGGGCACAGACACAGCTGAGGTGCGTGGGAGCAGAAAGGTGCGTGGGGGTGGACACAGACACAGCTGGGGTGCGTGGGAACAGAGAGGGGCGTGGGGGAGGGCACAGACGCAGCTGGGGTGCATGCGAGCAGAGACGTGCGTGGGGGTGGGCACAGACACAGCTGGGGTGCGTAGGAACAGAGAGGGGCGTGGGGGTGGGCACAGACGCAGCTGGGGTGCGTGGGAGCAGAGAGGGGCGTGGGGGTGGGCACAGACACAGCTGGGGTGCGTGGGAACAGAGAGGGGTGTGGGGGTGGGCACAGACGCAGCTGGGGTGCATGCGAGCAGAGACGTGCGTGGGGGTGGGCACAGACGCAGCTGGGGTGCGTGGGAGCAGAGAGGGGCGTGGGGGTGGGCACAGACGCAGCTGTGGTGCGTGGGAGCAGAGAGGGGCGTGGGGGTGGGCACAGACACGGCTGGGGTGCGTGGGAGCAGAGAGGGGCGTGGGGGTGGGCACAGACGCAGCTGGGGTGTGTGGGAGCAGGGGGGCATGGGGGTGGGCACAGACAGCTGGGGTGCATGCGAGCAGAGACGTGCGTGGGGGTGGGCACAGACGCAGCTGGGGTGCGTGGGAGCAGGGGGGCATGGGGGTGGGCACAGACAGCTGGGGTGCGTGGGAGCAGAGAGGGGCGTGGGGGTGGGCACAGACACAGCTGGGGTGCGTGGGAGCAGAGAGGGGCGTGGGGGTGGGCACAGACGCAGCTGGGGTGCATGCGAGCAGAGACGTGTGTGGGGGTGGGCACAGACACAGCTGGGGTGCATGCGAGCAGAGACGTGCGTGGGGGTGGGCACAGACACAGCTGGGGTGCGTGGGAACAGAGAGGGGCGTGGGGGTGGGCACAGACACAGCTGGGGTGCATGCGAGGAGAGACGTTCGTGGGGGTGGGCACAGACGCAGCTGGGGTGTGTGGGAGCAGACGGGTGTGGGGGTGGGCACAGACACAGCTGGGGTGCGTGGGAGCAGAGAGGGGCGTGGGGATGGGCACAGACACAGCTGGGGTGCATGCGAGGAGAGACGTGCGTGGGGGTGGGCACAGACGCAGCTGGGGTGCGTGGGAGCAGAGAGGGGCGTGGGGGTGGGCACAGACGCAGCTGGGGTTCGTGGGAACAAACGGGTGTGGGGGTGGGCACAGACACAGCTTGGGTGCGTTGGAGCAGAGAGGGGTGTGGGGGTGGGCACAGACACAGCTTGGGTGCGTGGGAGCAGAGAGGGGTGTGGGGGTGGGCACAGACACAGCTGGGGTGCGTGGGAGCAGAGAGGGGTGTGGGGGTGGGCACAGACGCAGCTGGGGTGTGTGGGAGCAGAGAGGGGCGTGGGGGTGGGCACAGACGCAGCTGGGGTGCGTGGGAGCAGAGACGTGCGTGGGGGTGGGCACAGACAGCTGGGGTGCGTGGGAGCAGAGAGGGGCGTGGGGGTGGGCACAGACGTAGCTGGGGTGCATGTGAGCAGAGACGTGCGTGGGGGTGGGCACAGACACAGCTGGGGTGCGTGGGAGCAGAGAGGGGTGTGGGGGTGGGCACAGACACAGCTGGGGTGTGGGGGAGATAGAGGGGGTGTGGGGGTGGCTAGCTGGTGGACGGGGGTGGCGGGGATAGATGTAGGGGGCCCTGGCTGAGTCCCAGGATCGGCCCGCACCCCCAGCCCTGGGGCACGGCTGCCCCCCAGCGGCCGTCCTCAGAATGGCTCGGTCGCGCCTTTTCCTGAGAGTCCCGTCCAGGGAGCTGAGGGATCCTGTCCTGGTTTTCCTGGCGCTGTTGGGAGGCGGTGGCGGAGGCGGGGCCAGGGGAGCGCCGGGAAAACCTGGACTGGATCGGCCGGCAGCTCTCCGGAACGGACGCTGGTGCCCTGTTATCTGTGCGGGTCCTCGTTACGCGCAGGGGTGTGTGTGTGTCTGTGTGTGTGTGTGAGTGTGAGAGATCTATGGCTGGAGAGAGGGGTGTGTGTGTGCATCCCACACCAGTGTGTGTGTGTGTGTGTGTGTGTATCCCAAACTGGTGTGTGTGTGTGTGTGTGTGTGTTTGTGTGTATTCTCTCTGCCCAACTTCTGTGTGTGTATCCCACACCAGTGTGTTTGTGTTCATTCTCTGTACCCACTTCAGTGTGCGTGTGTGTGTTTGTGTGTATTACCTATGCCCAGTTCTGTGCACGTGTGTATATCCCACACCAGTGTTTGTCTGTGTGTTTGTGTTCATTCACTATACCCAGTTGTGTGTGCATGTGTGTTTGTGTGTATTCTCTATGCCCAGTTTTGTGTGTGTGTTCGTCCCACACCTGTGTGTGTGTGTGTGTGTGTGCGTGTGTGTATTCTGTATACCCAGGCATATCTGTGTGTGTATCCTCTATATCCAGGCATCTGTGTGTGAGCGTGTGTGTGTGTGTGTGTATTCTCTATAAGAATGGCCATACTGGGTCAGACCAAAGGTCCATCCAGCCCAGCATCCCATCTGCCGACGGTGGCCAATGCCAGGTGCCCCAGAGAAGGAGAACAGAAGACAATGATCGAGTGATTTATCTCCTGCCATCCATCTCCTGCCCTTGTTCTGAAGGCTAGGGCACCATACTTTATCCCTGGCTAATAGCCATTTATGGACCTGACCTGCAAAAATTTACCAAGCTCTTTTTTAAACCCTAATAGAGTCCTGGCCTTCACAGCCTCCTCCGGCGAGGAGTTCCACAGGTTGACTGTGCGCTGTGTGAAGAAAAATTTCCTTTTATTAGTTTTGAACCTGCTACCCAGCAATTTCATTTGGTGTCCCCTAGTTCTTGTATCATGGGAAAAGGTAAATAATTTTTCTATGTTCACTTTCTCCACACCATTCATGATTCTATATACCTCTATCATATCCCCCCTCAATCGCCTCTTTTCCAGACTGAAAAGTCCCAGTCTCTCTAGCCTCTCCCCGTATGGGACCCTTTCCAAGCCCCTAATCATCTTAGTCGCCCTTTTCTGAACCTTTTCTGAGCGGAGTTTCTATTGCACGTCTCACAGTGAGTCACACGCACTTGTGAAAGGCGCCGTCCTCCCCTCCCCCACACGCACCGCGGGGGATGGGGGGTCGGACCGGGGCACCCCCCCCCCGGCCTTTCACACACCTCGCCCCACCCCTACCCCGCTGCTCCGCTGTGGGGCTCGGCCCCACGTGGGGGTCACCCCCCTCCCACCCCCCCGCCCCGCCGTGCAATGCCCCCTCTGGTCAAACTGGGGAAACTGAGTCACGGCGGGGGGGGGGGAGGGGAGCGGGGCCCTGATCGCGGGGGAGGGGGAGGTCCTGCTCCCTCCCCCGCCACCGGAACCCGCGCTCCACCCGCCCCCCCCCCCCAGGTGAATCGCCTTCCGTCCCCATGGCCGCGGGGTGATGTCATCAGACCTCCCCCCCGCCCCCTCCGGGCTTGTCCCCTCCCCCCTCCGGGCCTGTGCCCCTCCCCCTCCCCGCCCAGGGCATAAATACAGGTGAGTCCCTCACCTGCCCAGGTAAGGGACCGCGACAGGGGAGGAAGCCAGCGCTGTTCCCGCGGACCACGCCCCCCCTTTGTTCTCCGGACCCACGCGTGATTTCTCTGGGGGGCGCACCGCCTGCCGCTGGGGGGGACCCTCACTGCGCCGCCCCCTCGCTCGACTTTTCCCGGCGGGAGCTTCTTGCCCTCGCGCGCCTCCCCTCCCGATCCACGCGGGTTTCCCCGCGCCCACGCGTGTTTTTTTCCCCGGCTCACACGCGTGTTTTTCCCCCACGCGCGGACCCATGGCCAACTCGGGCCTGCAGCTGCTGGGCTTCGTGCTGGCGCTGCTGGGCTGGGTGGCGCTGGTGGCGGCCACCATCCTCCCCCAGTGGCGGATGTCTTCCTACGCGGGGGACAGCATCATCACGGCCGTGGCCGTGTACCAGGGGCTGTGGATGTCCTGCGCGTGGCAGAGCACGGGCCAGATCCAGTGCAAGGCCTACGACTCCATCCTCAACCTCAGCTGTGAGTGGGGCGCGTGGGGCCCGGACGCCTGGGTTCTCTCCTGGGCAGTGGGGGCTGGTGGGTAGAGCAGGGGGTGGGAGCCAGGACTCCTGGGTTCTCTCCCCGGCGCTGGGGGGCAGTGGGGGCTGGTGGTTAGAGCAGGGGTGGGAGCCAGGACTCCTGGGTTCTCTCTCCGGCGCTGGGGGGCACTGGGGGCTGGTGGTTAGAGCAGGGTGGGAGCCAGGACTCCTGGGTTCTCTCCCTGGCGCTGGGAGGGCAGTGGGGGCTGGTGGTTAGAGCAGGGGGTGGGAGCCAGGACTCCTGGGTTCTCTCCCCAGCGCTGGGAGGGCAGTGGGGGCTGGTGGTTAGAGCAGGGGGTGGGAGCCAGGACTCCTGGGTTCTCTCCCCAGCACTGGGAGGGCAGTGGGGGCTGGTGGTTAGAGCAGGGGGTGGGAGCCAGGACTCCTGGGTTCTCTCCCCGGCGCTGGGGAGCAGTGGGGGATGGTGTGGGGGAGGGAGCGGGAGCTCCGGCGTTCAAAGGCGATGGCTGTGGGGGGGGGGGAGTGAAGGGGGACCCCCGCCCCGAGGTACAATGAAATCTCCCCTCCCCCTGCCCCACACTCTCTCCCTGGCCCGGAACCGGTCGGGTGAGTCCTGGGGCCTCGCCCTGCGGCTCAGACCGGGGCCAAAGTGCGCTCCCCCCTCCCCGCACGCAGGTGCCTCCACCTGTAGCCTGGGGGGGCGGGGGGGGGACCTCTTCCGCTGCTGCCCCATAAGGAGCCCGGTCCCCTGGCCCCCCCCCCCACCCGGCTTCCCAACAAACACTGAGGCTAAAACCAAAGCACCCAAGGGAGTTTTTCGCACGACACGAGGAGGGGGCAGAGGGGAAGTGAAAGTGCCAGGACGCCTGGGTTCCCTCCCCGGCGCTGGGGGGCAGTGGGGGCTGGTGGTTAGAGCAGGGGGCGGGAGCCAGGACGCCTGGGTTCTCTCCCCGGCGCTGGGGGGCAGTGGGGGCTGGTGGTTAGAGCAGGGGGTGGGAGCCAGGACTCCTGGGTTCCCTCCCTGGCGCTGGGAGGGCAGTGGGGGCTGGTGGGTAGAGCAGGGGGTGGGAGCCAGGACTCCTGGGTTCCCTCCCCAGCGCTGGGAGGGCAGTGGGGGCTGGTGGTTAGAGCAGGGGGGCGGGAGCCAGGACTCCTGGGTTCTCTCCCCGGCGCTGGGAGGGGGCTGGTGGTTGGAGCAGGGGCTCCCTCAGGGAAGTCATGGCTGGAAGGTAAACACCACACCCAGTCTGCAGAGAGAGTTTCAGGCTGTTTGTTGAAACTGAACCGTCACCCCCTTCCCCAAACTGGGAGAGAACCCAGGCGTCCGGGCTCCCAGCCCCTGCTCTAACCACCCGCCCCCACTGCCCGGGAGAGAACCCAGGAGTCCTGGCTCCCACCCCTGCTCTAACCACCCACCCCCACTGCCCTCGAGAACCCAGGCGTCCGAGCTTCCACCTTGTGGCTGCATGGATAGGAGGCTAGAGGGGCAGGTGACGACGCAGGGGTTGGGCCCCGGAGGAGAGGGGGACCCGAGGCTGCTGCCCTGTGACCCGTGTGGTTGTGGTTAACTCCCCTATCGTGGCCTGCAGGAGGGAGTTTGTTTTCTCAAGTAACACGGCTCGATAAGATTAAAAGTCTGTGCGCGGCAGCCTGGAACTCTGTGTAAACTCCTGCCCTGAGCTGGGGAGAGAACCCAGGAGTCCTGGCTCCCACCCAGCCCCCGCTGCCCTAACCACCAGCCCCCACTGCCCTCCCAGCGCTGGGGAGAGAACCCAGGAGTCCTGGCTCTCGGCCCCCCCTGCTCTAACCACCAGCCCCCACTGCCCTCTCAGCGCTGGGGAGAGAACCCAGGAGTCCTGGCTCCCACCCCCTGCTCTCACCACCAGTCCCCACTGCCCTCCCAGTGCCGGGGAGGGAACCCAGGAGTCCTGGCTCCCACTCCAACCACCAGCCCCCACTGCCCTCCCAGCGCAGGGGAGAGAACCCAGGAGTCCTGGCTCCCACCCCCTGCTCTAACCACCAGCCCCCACTGGCCTCCCAGCGCCGGGGAGAGAACCCAGGAGTCCTGGCTCCCACCCCTGCTCTAACCACCAGCCCCCACTGGCCTCCCAGCGCTGGGGAGAGAACCCAGGAGTCCTGCCTCCCACCCCCTGCTCTAACCACCAGCCCCCACTGCCCTACCAGTGCCGGGGAGAGAACCCAGGAGTCCTGGCTCCCAGCCCACGCCCACCCGGAAAGAACCCAGGAGTCCGGGTGGTGGCTCGAAGCCCTGCCCCACTCCCAGAGAGGTTTCTGTCCCTCAGTTTCACTGAAACCGTCTGCCATGTGGCCGGTGCCCCTCCACGCCTGCCCCCAGGGAGGGGCTGGAGATATGGCTGCTGTGAGTCACCCTGTGGGAAGGGTGGGGAAGTCAGTGGTTGGGGTGTTTGTTTTTAAAATCCTGCCCCTGGGGATCTCGGGGCAAAGTCCTTCTTTCTCCTCCCCTCGGGGGCCGAGGCACTTGGGATACGGGGGAAAAGTAACCCTGGGGGGCAGAGGGGCCTGAGATGAGCCGCTCTGGCTGCGTTTGGTCACTGGGGAAACTGAGGCAGGGTGTGGCGGGGGCAGAACCCAGGAGTTCTCTCACCATGGGTCCTGGGGGACTGCGAGGCCTGAGTCCACTTGCAGAGAACCCAGGAGTCCTGGCTCCCGGCCCCTGCTCTAACCACCAGCCCCCACTGCCCTCCCAGCACCGGGGAGAGAACCCAGGAGTTCTGGCTCCCACCCCCTGCTCTAACCACCAGCCCCCACTGCCCTCCCAGCGCCGGGGAGAGAACCCAGGAGTCTTGGCTCCCGGCCCCCTGCTCTACCCACCAGTCCCCACTGCCCTCCCAGCGCCGGGGAGAGAACCCAGGAGTCCTGGTTCCCAGCCCCCTGCTCTAACCACCAGCCCCCACTGCCCTCCCAGCACCACAGAGAGAACCCAGGAGTCCTGGCTCCCAGCCCCACCTCACCTTCCCGTAACCTTAAATCTTCCTCCCAGGCAAATTGTCAGGAGATGAACTGGGAGTTGCCCAGCTTGTAATTAACCCAGCACACCCAGAGCTGCGGGGCATTACAGAGAGCGAGGGGCTGGGAGCCAGGACTCCTGGGTTCTCTCCCCAGCACTGGGAGGGCAGTGGGGGCTGTTGGTGAGAGCAGGGGGATAGGAGCCGGGACTCCTGGGTTCTCTCCCCAGCGCTGGGAGGGCAGTGGGGGCTGGTGGGTAGAGCAGGGGCTGGGAGCCAGGACTCCTGGGTTCTCTCCCCAGCACTGGGAGGGCAGTGGGGGCTGTTGGTGAGAGCAGGGGGATGGGAGCCGGGACTCCTGGGTTCTCTCCCCAGCACTGGGAGGGCAGTGGGGGCTGTTGGTGAGAGCAGGGGGATGGGAGCCGGGACTCCTGGGTTCTCTCCCCAGCACTGGGAGGGCAGTGGGGGCTGTTGGTGAGAGCAGGGGGATGGGAGCCGGGACTCCTGGGTTCTCTCCCCGGCACTGGGAGGGCAGTGGGGGCTGGTGGGTAGAGCAGGGGGTGGGAGCCAGGACTCCTGGGTTCTCTCCCCAGCGCTGGGAGGGCAGTGGGGGCTGGTGGGTAGAGCAGGGGCTGGGAGCCAGGACTCCTGGGTTCTCTCCCCAGCACTGGGAGGGCAGTGGGGGCTGGTGGTGAGAGCAGGGGGATGGGAGCTGGGACTCCTGGGTTTTCTCTCCAGGTCTGACTTTGCGTGTGTGTAATGGAAGTTACAAAGTCTAATGGTTCCTCTTTGAAACAGCAATAAAACCGCAGTGGATTTAACCCCTGAGTTTCGGGAGTGTAGGATTGTGTCTGTCCAGATGGCTAGATTGATTTGTGTGGGGGAGCCAGAACGGCTGGGTTCTCTCCCCGGCGCTGGGAGGGCAGTGGGGGCTGGTGGGTAGAGCAGGGGGTGGGAGCCAGGACTCCTGGGTTCTCTCCCTGGTGCTGGGAGGGCAGTGGGGGCTGGTGGTTAGAGCAGGGGGTGGGAGCCAGGACTCCTGGGTTCTCTCCCCGGCGCTGGGAGGGCAGTGGGGGCTGGTGGGTAGAGCAGGGGGTGGGAGCCAGGACTCCTGGGTTCTCTCCCCAGCGCTGGGAGGACAGTGGGGGCTGGTGGCTAGAGCAGGGGGCTGGGATTCTCCTTGTCATGGGTGTGCCCCATAAGCAGTGGGTGGTGGGGTGATGCTGCTGGAGTATATTGGCTTCCCCTTGGCCTGCAGCGTCTCTCTCCCAGCACACTCGTTGTCCTTTCCTGAAGGTGGTGTTGGTTATTTTTTTTGAACGAGAAGTCCGTCGAGTGGCTTTTTTTTAAGCCTTTGGCCCCAAAATTGTTTCTCCTTCCTCGCGTTTTTCGGCAGACGACTCAGCTCTGCTCACGCTGGCATCCCGCAATGTCGTCGTCTTTGCAAACCTCAGCCAGGGAGTCGGTTTTTCCCTGTTACTCGGCGCTGGGGAGTCCCCGGCTGGAGGGTTGTGTCCGGTTCTGGGCCCCCCAGTGCAGAAGGGACGTGGGGGCGTTGGAGAGGGGCCGGCGGAGGGCAACCAAAATGCGCCGGGGGCTGGAGCAGGTGGCCGGCGAGGAGAGGCCGAGGGACTGGGGCGTGGTGAGTTGGCAGAAGAGAAGAGCGAGGGGGGTTTGCTGGCAGCCTTCACCTCCCTGCAGGGGCTCTGACGAGGCCGGGGGGAGGCTGTTCTCGGGGGTGCCGGGGGGCAGGATGAGGAGCGATGGGCTCACGTCGCGGTAGGGGAGGTGGGGGTCGGAGATGAGGAAAAACTCTCCCCCCAGGAGGGCGGTGAGGTACTGGGACGGGTTCCCCAGAGCGGTGGGGGGATCTCCAGCCCTAGAGGTGGAGCTGGCCCAAGCCCTGGCTGGGACGATGGAGTCGGGTCGGTCGTGCTTTGGGCAGGGGGCTGGACTCAACCTCCTGAGGTCCCGCCCTGCCCTGGGCGGCTGATTCTAGGAGAGACCTGATTTCAGTGTGAGTTATTTATCTCAGCATCGGGGCTTATCTCTTCGCTTCTCTGTGATGGAAAACAGCGCCGTTCGAGGCACATCCTGTTTCCCTGGCATGCCCCAGCCCACAGCTGGATTCCTGTCAGCGTGCCCGTGACCGAAATGGGGTGATCTTAGTTCTGACTAGGATAGTCTCAGAGCTGTGGTCATATTCGTCTGGAGCTTCACCCCCCCGCCAAAAAAAAGCCCCCCAGCCGAGCAGTTCTGGAGTGCCTTAAACCCAGCCAAAGGGGGAATCCAGGGTTTATACGAGGGGGGCTGTAACGGGGAGGTGTTTCATGTGGTGCCCGATGTCCTGCAGTAACCCCGGACGCGTGCCTCAGTTTCCCCAGGCTCGGCCTCAGCGGACAGCGGTGCGGGGAATTTCGGGGTGATGACGTCTCACCCGTAGCCAACGGGGCTCCAGGCTGTTTTGTAATCAGGGGAGCCTTTTCTTCACTAGGAAACAGGACAAAGGCGGGCGGAAGGGCCTGGCTGGTTTGAACGGGGACTGGACTGTGGAATGGTCTGGGACGGGGGCTCAGGGCCTGGCTGGGGCACCCCCTCTGCGCCCCCAAGGTGAATGGTGCTGACAGCTCCCTGCGTCTGTCCCTGCGTCGCCTAATAACCCTCTTGCGGTCTGAGAACACGCGTGCGGCAAAGCTGGGGCAGCCCCCTGCTCCCCACGGGGGGCATAAGAAGCGGGGGGGAGCCCCTGGCCGGGAATGGGACCCCTGGGAGCAAAGAGGAGGGTGGGGAAATCGGCGGCAGATACGGGAGATCTCGTAACGGCCGCGGAAGGAAAGTTTGGCCAAAGTCGCAAAGTTTCGACCCCCCCGCTCCGGTCTTCCAGGGGGGTTATTTGTGGCGGGCTGGAGACGGAAGCTGCGGTTTCCTTTCCCCTGGAGGGCCAGACCGCTGCGCTGTGGGGCGGGAGCCGGAGGGTGTCGGGGGGTGAGGGCGTGTTCCTGCGATGTGGAGTCTGGCTGGCACGGGGGGCTCTCGCACTGACGGAGAGGAGCCTTCAGTCTGGGGCGTTTCTGTCTTTAAGTGGTTATTTATGCTGGAGGAGAAGGGCAGGAGAGAGGGGGCTGGTGGTTAGAGCAGGGGGTGGGAGCCAGGACTCCTGGGTTCTCTCCCCGGCGCTGGGAGGGCAGTGGGGGCTAGTGGTCAGAGCAGGGGCCGGGAGCCAGGACTCCTGGGTTCTCTCCCCGGCGCTGGGAGGGCAGTGGGGGCTGGTGGTTAGAGCAGGGGCCGGGAGCCAGGACTACTGGGTTCTCTCCCCGGCGCTGGGAGGGCAGTGGGGGCTGGTGGTTAGAGCAGGGGCCGGGAGCCAGGACTCCTGGGTTCTCTCCCCGGCGCTGGGAGGGCAGTGGGGTCTGGTGGTTAGAGCAGGGGCCGGAAGCCAGGACTCCTGGGTTCTCTCCCTGGCGCTGGGAGGGCAGTGGGGGCTGGTGGTTAGAGCAGGGGCCGGAAGCCAGGACTCCTGGGTTCTCTCCCTGGCGCTGGGAGGGCAGTGGGGGCTGGTGGTTAGAGCAGGGGCCGGGAGCCAGGACTCCTGGGTTCTCTCCCTGGCGCTGGGAGGGCAGTGGGGGCTGGTGGTTAGAGCAGGGGCCGGAAGCCAGGACTCCTGGGTTCTCTCCCTGGCGCTGGGAGGGCAGTGGGGGCTGGTGGTTAGAGCAGGGGCCGGAAGCCAGGACTCCTGGGTTCTCTCCCTGGCGCTGGGAGGGCAGTGGGGGCTGGTGGTTAGAGCAGGGGCCGGGAGCCAGGACTCCTGGGTTCTCTCCCCGGCGCTGGGAGGGCAGTGGGGGCTGGTGGGTAGAGCAGGGGGCAGGAGCCAGGACTCCTGGGTTCTCTCCCCAGCGCTGGGAGGGCAGTGGGGGCTGGTGGGTAGAGCCGGGGCCGGGAGCCAGGACTCCTGGGTTCCATTCTTCCCTAGAAGGAAGCCCCCATCCTCACACCTGTCTCTCTCTCTCCCCGGCAGCCGCTCTCCAGGCCACGCGGGCTCTGATGGTGGTCTCCATCGTGCTCAGCATCGTGGCCGTGGGAATTGCCACCATGGGGATGAAGTGCACCCGCTGCGGGGGCGAGAACAAGGTGCAGAAGGCGCGGATCGCCATGACCGGGGGCATCGTCTTCGTGGTGGGAGGTGAGTGGGGGCAGCCCGAGGGCTTCCCAGCGCTGGCTGAGACCTGGGCAACTCATCACACGCACCAAACCAGGTTTCAGGCCCTGCCCCTGAGCCAGCCAGTCCTGCCCTGGGCCGGGGGAGCCGGCGCCCCTAGAGGGACCAGGCCCTGCCCCATTCCCACCCCCTGAGCCAGCCAGTCCTGCCCTGGGCCGGGGAGCCGGTGCCCCTAGAGGGACCAGGCCCTGCCCCATTCCCACCCCCTGAGCCAGCCAGTCCTGCCCTGGGCCGGGGGAGCCGGCGCCCCTAGAGGGACCAGGCCCTGCCCCATTCCCTGCCCCTGAGCCAGCCAGCCCTGCCCTCTCCTGTCTCACACTGACTTTCCTGAGGACATAGGAAGATGGACTCAGGTTTGTCTGTTCCCCAGGTTTGGCCGCTCTGATCGCCTGTTCCTGGTATGGAAACCAGATCGTTCGAGATTTCTATGACGTCACAGTGCCCGTTAACACCAAGTGAGTTGGTGGGGCTGGGAGTGGGGTGGGGCCTCAGCACCTAACATGCCCCAGAGATGGGCGCGTCTCGGCGTCGGGCAAGGGGTCCCTGTGTCACCAGCCACCCTGCCGCAGAGCTGGGCGAGGGGTCCCCGTGTCAGCGACCGCCCCGCCCCAGAGCTGGGCGCATCTCGGCGCCGGGCGAGGGGTCCCCGTGTCAGCGGCCGCCCCGCCCCAGAGCTGGGCGCATCTCGGCGCCGGGCGAGGGGTCCCCGTGTCGCCGGCCGCCCCGCCCCAGAGGTGGGTGACCGTGAGTTTTCTGGAGTTTTGCCGCAAGGGGTGTGGCTCAATGAGAGGGGCGTGGCTACACCAACGGGGTGTGGCTGTGTGAGAAAGGGGGGCCCATCTCTGATCTGTCTCCGTCCCCCTCCCTTGCAGGTACGAATTTGGATCTGCGATCTTCATCGGCTGGGCTGGGTCTGCCCTGGTGCTGTTGGGTGGGGGCCTGCTGTCCTGTTCCTGCCCTGGGAAATCGGGGTACAGCAAGCAGTACCCCAAGAGCAAAGCCACCTCCCGGACCCCCATAAACAAGGAATACGTCTAGCGCGTGAAGGCAGTGGGGCAGTCCTGCCCTGCCCCCCACCGGGGAGCCTTGAGCTCCCAGGGCTGGACTGGGGGGAGGTGGGGGTCCCCCCAGTTTCAATATCGGGGTGCCCCCCAGCTCAGTACAGCTGTTTTCAATTGCTGCCGTGCCAGTGAGATTTGATTTTTCCATTTTTGGGGTGCCGGGTGGGGGGGTTGTACACATGGGGTGAAGGGATCAGGAACCCCCTTAACTGGGGTGTCGTTTCTGGGGGCTGGGGTCTTAAGAGCCCCCCAAAATATGCCGCACCCCCATAGAGCATTAATTTTTTAGGCTTCTCTGGCACGGGTGTCTCCCAGTATTTGAACCTAGGACCCCTTAAGGAAACGAGAGATTTCTCCTGAGCTCTGATCGAGTCTGGGAGACCAGCTTGGCATGTTTCTGGGAGCTGGGGTGAACCTTGATATAACTCTTGAAAAGGGCCCCCCGAAATTTTGGTGAGGTGTCATTCAAATCCCCCAGTCACTGTGGGAGAAGGGGCTTATACCGGGGTGGAGGGCTGGGAAGGGGTCAGAGCAGGCGGGTGGGGGGCTGTATTTAAAAGCTCGTCCGCTCGTTAGGAGGTTTTAACGAATTGTCCACGTGGTTGGGATTTCTGTGGGTTTCCCCCCCCCCCCCTTTTGTACAGAAATAAAAGGAACTGTGTGTTTTTGGAAATGTGTGGGGTGCCCCACCTGGAAGGAGCTGGCCTGGCTGAGGGACCCGCTTGAGGGGCGCGGGGAGATCAGAGTGTGGATGGGGGTCCCTGTGTCACCGGCCACCCCGCCCCAGAGGTGGGCGCATCTCAGCACCAGGCGAGGGGTCCCTGTGTCACCAGCTGCCCCGCCCCAGAGGTGGGCGCATCTCAGCACCAGGCGAGGGGTCCCTGTGTCACCGGCCGCCCCGCCCCAGAGGTGGGCGCATCTCAGCACCAGGCGAGGGGTCCCCACGTCACTGGCCGCCCTGCCCCAGAGGTGGGCGCATCTCAGCACCAGGCGAGGGGTCCCTGTGTCACTGGCCGCCCCGCCCCAGAGCTGGGCGCATCTCAGCACCAGGTGAGGGGTCCCCACGTCACTGGCCGCCCCGCCCCAGAGGTGGGTGCATCTCGGCGCCGGGTGAGGGGTCCCCGTGTCACCAGCCGCCCTGCCCCAGAGGTGGGTGCATCTGACTGCTGGTCGGGGGGGTCCCTATGTCACTGGCTGCCCCGTCTGAGAAGTGGGGGCATCTAAGCGCCACGTGAGGGGTCCCTGTGGCACTGGGTGCCCCGCCCCAGAGGTGGGCGCATTTCGGCAGCAGGTGAGGGGGTCTCTGTGTCACTGGCCACCCCGCCCCAGAGGTGGGTGCGTCTGACTGCTGGGCAAGGGGTCCCTGTGTCACCGGCCGCCTCACCCCAGGGGTGGGCGCACCTCGACACCAGGCGAGGGGTCCCCGTGTCACCGGCCGCCCCGCCCCAGAGCTGGGCGCATCTCAGCGCGGGGAGAATTCTGTAGGATTTGCACAGTGAAATAGGCTGGAAGTTTAACCAGTTGCTGGGGCAGGGGCTGATCTCGGGGGACAGCCCTGTCTCCCCGTACCGCTGCTCCCGCAGCCTCCCCACCACCACCAGAGGCGCTGGGTCCTGCCTGGACATTTCCCTGGGGGAATTTCTCAGGGCAGAAGGGCTCAGCTCCTGCTGCGGGTGGCGGAAGCTGGCCAGGGGGTTCCCTGCAGGACTATGCCTGGGGGGGTGCTGGAGAGATTCACCCCCCGCTCCAAGCCGGCAGTGTGTGTTTCTAGGGTGGTGTACATAGACGCATACCTCGGGCGCATGGAAGAAAATTTATTCCTCACAGAAAGCTCAGCGGGAGCCCTGCTGGGGTGTCCCCTCCAGCCGACCCCCATGGGAGCTATCAGGGGACCCCTGAGACTGGGGCGCCCTGGAGGACTTGGGGGCGTTGGGGGCCAGGGCAGGGTGATTAGGCAGCTCTCACTGGGGTGGTCCTGCCATGGGGGGCTGTGGAACTGCGAGGAGCGCAGCGGGGGTGCTGTGAGGTGGGGAGGGCTGCCGTGGGGCAGAGGGCAGGGCGCTGGCTGCCTGTTTCCAAGCAAGTTGGGGGGCAGGAGGAGGGGGGCCCTGTTAGTTGCAGGCACAAGATTTGGGGCCCGGCAGAAAAAGTTTGCTGAACTTTTACCACCAGGAGACATGGCGGGAATCGGCCCCTCCTTGCCGTGCCGTGGGGCCGGAGGGAGGGGCACTGGCGGGGCGTGGGGGTCCGTGCCGTGCCCCCACACCCGCAGGCCGATGTGACTCTCATTGGGGAGAAGGGATACCAGGCGACAGGGGACGCCGCGTAGAAGAGCCTTATCACCCCAGGAACCAGAAGCCGTGAGACATTCGGGCCTGACCCCCTTGTCTGGCTCACCCTTCCTACGCCTCCGTGGGGCCGCGACGGAGCTAAGTGGGGCGCGGACCTCCGGCCCCCCCCAAGACAGAGTTTATTCCGCACGCGGCCTGGGAAAAGTCCACCCGGCAGGCGGAGGGGGAGACGGGGCGGACCGGGGTTTGGGAGGTCGAGGCAGGGCGAGAGACGATATCGAACGGGAAGGGGTCCTCGAGGTGGGGCCATAGCCATGACGGGCAGTGTGGCGGGTTTGGGGGGTAGAGAGTAGGGTGCGGGAGGGCAAGTTGGGGGGGGGTACAGCCAATGGGGCTTCAATGTGCCTCCTGGCCCCGCCCCTCCCTTCCACCCCACATCCCTCCAGGTGTCAAAATAGGAGGGGCAGAAGGGAGGTGGCCAGCGCAGTGCCTGAAAAAGATTTATATAGAAAAAAATACCCCTCTCACAATGGAGCCTTAAACCGAACAGGAAGGAGCTCATCCCTCCCAGTGTGCCCTTAGGGGCCGCCTCGCTCACTGTTGCTGCCCTCCCCCCCCCGCCGTTAATTACTGATCAGGCAACGCGCAAGGCACCTACGACCCAACATGGCGGCGCCCGAGGAGGGGGGGGCCTTCTCCGCTCGCCCACGCTCCGGGCGCTGGCCGTACGGGGACGTCATAGGCAGGCGCCGCCGCGGAGGGGAGGGGCGGGAGGGATTCTGAGGGCGGGGGGGCTGGCGACAGAGCGGAGAAGGGAGGGGAGGAGGCGGAGCCTGAGTGGGGGGCGGAGCCTGAGCAGAGGAGGGGGCGGTGGGAGGAGCCTGGGAGGATGTTTTGGGGCAGTGGGCGGAGCCTGGGAAGGGGGAGCTGAGGAAGGGGAGCAGTGGGCGGGGCCTGGAGGGGGTGGGGGAAGGGACCACTGGGCGGAGTCTGGGGGGAGCTGAGCGGGTGGGCGGGGCTCTGGACCCTGCGGGGTGCTTCATGCAGGGGGCGGGGGGGGGTCCCGAGGCTGTGCGCCCCGCCCACCGCTCGCCCCTTGGGAAGCCCCGCCCCCTTGTGGCCGTTGCCCAACCGCCCGCCTCCGAACCCGCCGCGGCCGGCCGGCCACGCCCCTTTCCCTGCCCCTCCCACCCCGCGCGGAGAGGGGAGGGAAGGAGACGCGCCTGCGCCACCGGAAGCACCTCCCCTCCCTTCCCGCTCCCCACCCTCCCCTCCGCGCGCACTTGCGCATGCGCGTCGCCGCGCGCCCAGCTCCGCCTTGCTCCAGCAGCGCGCGCGAGCGCGCGCCCCGGAAGCGGTCCGAGCGGAAGCGGAAGCGGAGCCGGGCGGAGGGGCGGGGGGCCGCCGCCGCCGCCGCCGCCGCGAGGAGGGGAGGGGGGCAGTCGGAGGAGGGAGCGAGGGGCGGGGCTGGCGGAGCTGGGCCGGGCGGCGGGCGGCGGGGCCGGGGCCATGCGGACGCAGTGCCTGCTGGGGCTGCGCGCCTTCCTGGCCCTCGCCGCCCGCCTCTGGAGCGTCCTGCTCTACGTGCTGCGCCGCCAGGTCCGCACCGTGAGTGCCGGGGGTGGGGGCCGCGCGCGCGCGCGCGCGGGGGGGGGGCGGGGCGAGTGGAACGGCCGTTGGGGCGGGGAGGGGTGCATGGAACGTTCGCGGGGGGGGGGTGGAACGGCCGTTGGGGTGGGAGGGGCGCGTGGAACGCTCGCGGGGGGGGGGGGTGGAACGGCCGTTGGGGTGGGAGGGGCGCGTGGAACGCTCGTGGGGGGGGGGGGTGGAACGGCCGTTGGGGTGGGAGGGGTGCATGGAACGTTCGCGGGGGGGGGGGCGGGTGGAAGGGCCGGTGTGGGGGCGGGGAGGCCCGGGAATAAGGGATATGCTGAGGGGGGGAGGGGTGAAGGGACGTGTGAGGCGTGGGAGGGGGCACCGGGCGGGGGGGGTTGATGGGGGCTCTGGGGCATAGGCCAGTGCCGGGGTGGATGGGGGATGGGAGTCAGGACGGCCGGGGGTGGGGGGGTGGGAGTGATGGGCTGGGCAGGGGAGGCCCCGGGGGTAAGGGACCTGAGGAGTCTGGGGGTGACGGGGAAGTTGTCTGGAGCAATGAGCGGGAGTTGGGGGCGGGTGAATGGGGCAGGGGGGCCTGGTTGGGGGCAGCCTAGGAGCGTGGCGTGAGGGGGAGGACCCAGGGGGTCGCCTGGTGGGCCCGGTTGGGGTGGCCGTGTCTAGGCAGTGACGCGGGGGGGGGGGTGGCGCAGAGTGGGGTGTGGGGACAGCTACTGCGCAGGGCTGGGGGGTGGCGGCGGCTCTTTGGGGTGCTTGGGTAGTAACTGGAGGGGGAATCTGGGCCCCACTGGGGAGCGAGGCTGGTGGGGCAGGTCTGGGGGATTGGGAGAGGAGTCTTGGCTCCCGGCCCCCTGCTTTAACCACCAGCCCCCACTGCCCTCCCAGCGCCGGGGAAAGAACCCAGGAGTCCTGGCTCCCGGCCCCCTGCTCTAACCACCAGCCCCCACTGCCCTCCTAGTGCCAGGGAGAGAACCCAGGAGTCCTGGCTCCCACTCCCTGCTCAAACCACCAGCCCCCACTGCCCTCCCAGCGCTGGGGAGAGAACCCAGGAGTCCTGGCTCCCAGCCCCCTGCTCTAACCACCAGCCCCCACTGCCCTCCCAGCGCCGGGGAGAGAACCCAGGAGTCCTGGCTCCCAGCCCACCCCTGCTCTAACCGCCAGCCCCCACTGCCCTCCCAGCGCCGGGGAAAGAACCCAGGAGTCCTGGCTCCCACCCCCCTGCTCAAACCACCAGCCCCCACTGCCTTCCCAGCGCCGGGGAGAGAACCCAGGAGTCCTGGCTCCCACCCCCTGCTCTGACCACCAGCCCCCACTGCCTTCCCAGCGCCAGGGAGAGACCCCAGGAGTCCTGGCTCCCACCCCCTGCTCTACCCACCAGCCCCCACTGCCCTCCCAGCGCTGGGGAGAGAACCCAGGAGTCCTGGCTCCCACCCCCTGCTCTAACCACCAGCCCCCACTGCCCTCCCAGCGCCGGGGAGAGAACCCAGGAGTCCTGGCTCCTGGCCCCCTGCTCTAACCACCAGCCCCCACTGCCCTCCCAGCGCTGGGGAGAGAACCCAGGAGTCCTGGCTCCCGCCCCCTGCTCTGACCACCAGCCCCCACTGCCCTCCCAGCGCCGGGGAGAGAACCCAGGAGTCCTGGCTCCCGCCCTCTGCTCTAACCACCAGCCCTCACTGCCCTCCCAGCGTCGGGGAGAGAACCCAGGAGTCCTGGCTCCCACCCCCTGCTCTAACCACCAGCCCCCACTGCCCTCCCAGCGCCGGGGAGAGGACCCAGGAGTCCTGGCTCCTGGCCCCCTGCTCTAACCACCAGCCCCCACTGCCTTCCCAGCGCCGGGGAGAGAACCCAGGAGTCCTGGCTCCTGGCCCCCTGCTCTAACCACCAGCCCCCACTGCCTTCCCAGCGCCAGGGAGAGACCCCAGGAGTCCTGGCTCCCAGCCCCTGCTCTAACCACCAGCCCCCACTGCCCTCCCAGCGCCAGAGATAGAACCCAGGAGTCCTGGCTCCCACCCCCTGCTCTAACCACCAGCCCCCACTGCCCCCCCAGTGCCAGGGAGAGAACCCAGGAGTCCTGGCTCCTGGCTCCCTGCTCTAACCCAAGCCCTTGCTCTCTGTCGGGCTGTGGCAGGACAAAAGGGGCCCCAGTTGGGTTTGAGCTGCGTCCCCCGTGTGAACCCCGCCGCAGGACCTTGCCTCAGGGCATTGGGCCGGTGTGTGGTGTCCAGACGGGGCTCCCCGGGGGCGGTGGGGGGGGGTGGGATCAGAGCAGCCCCGTCTAGGATCTGGATTTTGGTTTGTCTGGTTTCTGCTAATTCCCCTCCCGGAGGGACCTTGGTTTTGCTGTGCTACCAGGACACCGGGGTGAGTGATGCTCGGGCGTTCCTCCTGGCAGGGACCGTCCCTGGCTGTATGCCTGGCGGGGTACCCCCCTTCCCGGGCAGGGGGAGCAGCTCTGTGTGGCCCCTGGTGTGGAGGAGGGGGCCTGATTTTGCTCTGTGTGGACTGTGGCCCTTGGTCTCAGTGTGGGGAAAGTTTGGGGCTGTTGGGTTTCCAGAGGGGGCAGCTGGTGTAACAGTCAGGTGTGTCGCTGTGCTGTGGGGGGGCAGCGGCAGCGGTGTGCCTGGGTGTCTTCGGGGCGCCGGAGGAGGGGGGTGTTAGGGAAACAGTGCCCTCAGCTGCAACGCAAGAGCGAGGTGGATGTGCCTCAGAGTTTAATTCGCGGCTTAAGCCCCCCCTACACCCGAGACCCCTTCTGCTTTGGGGGCGTCAGTTTCAGGGCGCTCTCGAACAACAGGGTGGGGGGGACGGTCGGGAGTGGGGAAACTGAGGGGCCGGATGGCCTTGGCCCAGCTGTGCGGTGCCTGCTGTCGAGCGTCCATTGCGTTCCTGGGATGAGAGCCCCTGTGCTGCTTGCGGTGCTGAGGGTGAGGCGGGTAGCTCGGAGCTGGCTGGGCAACAGATGTGCGGGCGGGGTAGGGACCCAGGTGTCCAGCTCCATCCCCGATTGGTGGCCCAGCTGCCGGCAGGGTGGGTGAAATGCCACCCGGTGCTTCAGGTGGTGGTGTGTCCGGGTTGCGGTACCCGGTTGCTGCTTCTTGGCCTGGGGAGGCCGGGTGCATGTCTGGGGCCCGCCACTGCTCTGGGTTTAACCCAGGGGCCCCTCACGCCTGGGGTCAGCCTGGCTGGTCAGGGTGTCAGAGCCAGGCATCTGCACGCCCGAGCTGCGAAGCCCCCCTGCCAGCTAGGAGTCCCCTGGGGTGCCCACATTAGCCGGACTCTCCCATGATGCACTGGGCTCCGACGGCAGCTTGCCCATAGCGGGGCCAGGCCCTGCCCCATTCCCTGCCCCTGCGCCAGCCAGGCCTGCCCTGGGCCGGGGGGAGCCAGCACCCCTAGAGGGGCCAGGCCCTGCCCCATTCCCACCCCCTGAGCCAGCCAGTCCTGCCCTGGGCTGGGGGGAGCCGGTGCCCCTAGAGGGGCCAGGCCCTGCCCCATTCCCTGCCCCTGAGCCGGCCAGTCCTGCTCTAGGCCAGGGGCGAGGTGGGATGGAGGAAGTTCTAGTGTCCTGCCCCCTTGGCGTCGGCGCCTTCTCCCAGGGTTGTGCCTTCCCTGCTGGGCCGTGGGTGTGTGTTTGGCCTGATCCCGTGAGGCTGCTGTCTGTCCGAGTGCCCCTGGGGCCAGCGACGTGTGGGGCTGGGGGAGCCAGGCCTTGCCAAGGGACGACAGGTGTGGGGGCCGTGGCTCGGGCGCGTTTGAGACGCTGAAGCAGGTGGGAGGTTAAAATAGAGCAGTGGGCCTTCCCCAGTCCTGCAGGGCCGGTCTAATCTGGCAGTCTCCAGTGGGGACAGGTGTCTGTGTTACGGTAGCTGTGGCAGGTGATGCCGGGGGGCTGGTGGTCAGAGCAGGGGGCCGGGAGCCAGGATTCCTGGGTTCTCTCCCCAGCACTGGGAGGGCAGTGGGGGCTGGTGGTTAGAGCAGGGGGTGGGAGCCAGGACTCCTGGGTTCTCTCCCCGGCGCTGGGAGAGCAGTGGGGGCTGGTGGTTAGAGCAGGGGGGTACAAGCCATTGCTTTCCGAGAGCTGGGGAGAGAACCCAGGAGTCCTGGCTCCCAGCTCTACCTCCCCCTCTGTGCAGTTGGGTGGCACTGGGGCGGGTGGCACAGAGCAGATGGTGTTAGTGGTGTAGAGGGGAAGGAGAAATGGGGGTACCAGGCAAGGGCAGGTCACGGGGTCCCCGCCAGTTGAAGCAGTCAGTCTGTAGGAATGGCAGGAGGCCCCCGGTTGTAGGGCTTTGCAGAATCCCTGCCCCACAGCCACATCTGTGTGTGGGGCTGGGGGTAGCAGGGCCCAGGAGGGGGAACAGCCGGGTTCGTCTCCCAGCTATGACAGCCCCTCCCGCTCTCCTCCCGCGGCAGGTGATCCAGTACCAGACGGTGCGTTACGACGTTCTCCCCCTCTCCCCTGCCTCGCGGAACCGGCTCAGTAAGTAACATCCGCCCGCAGCGCCCCCCGCTCTGACGACCACCCCCCACTGTCCCCCAAAGCAGGGGGAGAACCCAGGAGTCCTGGCTCCCGGCCCCTGCTCTAACCACCAGCCCCCACTGCCCTCCCAGCACCAGGGAGAGAACCCAGGAGTCCTGGCTCCCGGCCCCTGCTCTAACCACCAGCCCCCACTGCCCTCCCAGCGCCGGGGAGAGAACCCAGGAGTCCTGGCTCCCAGCTCTATCCACCAGCCCCCACTGCCCCCCCAGCGCCAGGGAGAGAACCCAGGAGTCCTGGCTCCCACCCCCTGATCTAACCACCAGCCCCCACTGCCCCCCAGCGCTGGGGAGAGAACCCAGGAGTCCTGGCTCCCACCCCCTGATCTAACCACCAGCCCCCACTGCCCCCCAGCGCTGGGGAGAGAACCCAGGCATCCTAGGCCTCCCTGCCATGAACTTATCCCTCTACTCTAAGCACTAGAGCAGCCACGCACTGAGGACAGTGCAGTCGAAGGGATCTGGTGGGTTGGGGGCCGTCCCGCTGCAGGCCTGGCCTGTGGGGTGGGCTGGGGCTGTTGTGGGGCAGGGGAGGAGGGTGCGGGACCCCTCTGACTCTCCCCTCTCCCCAGACCAGGTCAAGCGGAAGATTCTGGTTCTCGACCTGGACGAGACGCTGATTCACTCCCACCACGATGGGGTTCTGCGGCCCACGGTGCGGCCGGGGACGCCTCCCGACTTCATCCTCAAGGTGAGCTCAGGTCTGCCCGGCTGGGGGGAGATGGGGCAGTGGGAGGGGGCCTCTGGGTATGAATGGTGCCTGCATTGGTGGCAACTCTGTCAGAGAGAGAACCCAGGAGTCCTGGCTCCCAGCCACCTGCTGTAACCACCAGCTGTTGTATAGGCAGGGAACGGGGCAGGGCCTGGCCCCTCTCGGGGCACCGGCTCCCCCCGGCCCAGGGCAGGACTGGCTGGCTCAGGGGCAGGGAACGGGGCAGGGCCTGGCCCCTCTCGGGGCACCGGCTCCCCCCGGCCCAGGGCAGGACTGGCTGGCTCAGGGGCAGGGAATGGGGCAGGGCCTGGCCCCTCCAGGGGTGCCGGCTCCCCCCGGCCCAGGGCAGGACTGGCTGGCTCAGGGGGCAGGGAATGGGGCAGGGCCTGGCCCCTCTAGGGGCGCCGGCTCCCCACGGCGCAGGGCAGGACTGGCTGGCTCAGGGGCAGGGAATGGGGCAGGGCCTGGCCCCTCTCGGGGCGCCGGCTCCCCTGGCCCAGGGCAGGACTGGCTGGCTCAGGGGCAGTGAATGGGGCAGGGCCTGGCCCCTCTATGGGCGCTGGCTTCCCCCGGGCCCAGGGCAGGTCCGGTTGGCTCGGGGGGGCCAGGAATGGGGCTGACCCCTGTGTTCTGTGCCCTGCAGGTTGTCATAGACAAACATCCTGTCCGGTTTTTCGTACACAAGCGGCCGCATGTGGATTTCTTCCTGGAGGTGGTGAGTGGCTCCTGCTCCCATCAGGGATGGGGTCCTGCCTGCCAGTCCACAGGGCTGACCCCCAGCCCCACAGCATGCTGGGAACCTCCCACCCACCAACACTTGGCCCTGCCCAGCCGAGCTCGGCAGAGACCTAGGGCCATCTTCCTTCCCTGCAGCAGTGGGGTGCAGGCAGGGCATATCCACCCCAGTCCGCCCCCTGCCTTGGGAGCAGCTGTGGGGTCACCCTGAGCCCTCCTGTTTCCTGGCACTTCTGGCCCCAACCTCGGGCTGAATGGGTTTGCTGTGCCCCAGAAAACTCAATGGCTGGTGAGCTGATGGATGTGGGGAGAGAACCCAGGAGTCCTGGCTCCCGGCCCCCCTGCTCTAACCACCAGCCCCCGCTGCCCCCCCCAAGCTGGGGAGAGAGCCCAGGAGTCCTGGCTCCCGGCCCCCCTGCTCTAACCACCAGCCCCCGCTGCCCCCCCAAGCTGGGGAGAGAGCCCAGGTGCGCGGAGGGCGTCAGAGCCGACAGGCAGAGGTGCTGTGGTGTGCGAAGCCGAGCTCGGGGAGGTTTCTCACGCCAGCCGTTGCCGGAGGCCCCCACAGATGCTGGGGTGGGCAGCCCTAGGCCGGAAACCACGCGGCTGCCTCGGAGCGGAAGGACGCCGGCAGGTGGCTGCAGAGCCTGGGGGAGGGGGTGGACGGAGGAATGGGGGAAACTGAGGCACGCGGGGAGGGGTTTGTCCAGGCGGCTGGACCCTGCGATGGGACCCAGGAGTCCTGGCTCCCGCCCCTGCCCTGTCCCAGCGGCAAACCCAGACATCTGCCCAGCCCCCGGCGTCGCACCCCGGCGCTGTGGGGCGCCCCGAGAGGGGGCTGAGGTCTCTGTCTCCCCCCCCCCCCAGGTGAGCCAGTGGTACGAGCTGGTGGTGTTCACAGCCAGCATGGAGATCTACGGCTCCGCCGTGGCCGACAAGCTGGACAATAACCGTAGTATCCTCCAGAGGAGGTATTACCGGCAGGTGAGGCGGGGCTAAGGAATTAGGGTGGGGCTTAGCAATCAGGGAGGGGCTAAGGAACTAGGGCGGGGCTTAGGAACCAGGGAGGGGCTTAGGAATTGGGGTGGGGCTTTGAGGTGCAGAGGGAGTGGGACATAGGGCTGAGGCTCTGGCAGAGTAGAGTGAAGGGCTGAGGGGGGGCAGGAGCCTGGCTGGGAGATGGTGGGAGGACACTGGGGGGTACCCCCGGTGTTCCCCTCCCTCAGCCTCCCTCTGCCCCCCAGCACTGCACTTTGGAGCTGGGCAGCTACATCAAGGACCTGTCGGTGGTACACGGCGACCTCTCCAGCATCGTCATCCTGGACAACTCACCCGGCGCCTACAGGAGCCATCCAGGTAGGGGAGAGAACCCAAGAGTCCTGCTCTAACCACCAGCCCCCACTGCCCTCCCAGGGCTGGGGAGAGAACCCAGGAGTCCTGGCTCCCACCCCTGCTCTAACCACCAGCCCCCACTGCCCTCCCCAGCGCCGGGGAGAGAACCCAGAAGTCCTGGCTCCCACCCCTGCTCTAACCACCAGCCCCCACTGCCCTCCCAGGGCTGGGGAGAGAACCCAGGAGTCCTGGCTCCCGCCCCTGCTCTAACCACCAGCCCCCACTACCCTCCCAGCGCCGGGGAGAGAACCCAGGAGTCCTGGCTCCCACCCCTGCTCTAACCACCAGCCCCCACTGCCCTCCCCAGCGCCGGGGAGAGAACCCAGAAGTCCTGGCTCCCGGCCCCCTGCTCTAACCACCAGCCCCCACTGCCCTCCCAGCGCCGGGGAGAGAACCCAGGAGTCCTGGCTCCCACCCCTGCTCTAACCACCAGCCCCCACTGCCCTCCCCAGTGCCGGGGAGAGAACCCAGGAGTCCTGGCTCCCGGCCCCTGCTCTACCCACCAGCCCCCACTGCCCTCCCAGCGCCGGGGAGAGAACCCAGGAGTCCTGGCTCCTGGCCCCTGCAGGGTTATGTTGGGGCACAGATTTCTGCTGCAGGTGTTTGGGAATTGCGTCGGGTGGCCCGCGCTGTGCCGGCCCTTTAAGAAATGACTGTCCGTCTGTCTGTCCCTGTCGCAGACAATGCCATCCCCATCAAGTCGTGGTTCAGCGACCCAAGTGACACAGCGCTGCTCAACCTTCTGCCCATGCTGGACGCCTTGAGGTACCTGTCAGGGGGCCCGGATGCCTGGGTTCTCTCCCCAGTACTGGGAGGGTAGTGGGGGCTGGTGGTTAGAGCAGGGGGCCAGGAGCCAGGACTCCTGGGTTCTCTCCCCGGCGCTGGGAGGGCAGTGGGGGCTGGTGGTTAGAGCAGGAGCCGGGAGCCAGGACTCCTGGGTTCTCTCCCCGGCGCTGGGAGGGCAGTGGGGGCTGGTGGTTAGAGCAGGAGCCGGGAGCCAGGACTCGTAGGTTCTCTCCCCCTGGTGCTGGGAGGGTAGTGGGGGCTGGTGGTTAGAGCAGGGGGCTGATTGCCAGGACTCCTGGGTTCTATTGTAACCTCTCCCTCCTCCCTGGCCCCAGGTTCACAGCGGACGTTCGGTCGGTGCTGAGCCGCAATCTCCACCAGCACCGCCTCTGGTGACGTCGGCCCCTCCTTCCTTCTGGCGTTTGCCGCCGCATCCCACTGCTGCCACCAGCACTCTGCATTCCCTCGCCCGGTGAGGACTGTTGCAGCGCCGAGGCGGGGCGTGACTGCCATGCTCTGTGGCCGCCCCGGCTGGGCATTGACTTGAGCGGGGGGCGGAGCCTTTCCGGCAGCTGGACAAAGGGGGGGACTTGGGGTTTTTGGAGCGGGGGTCTGGTTTTACATGACCCCGCCGCCCTGGACAGAGACCTCCTGCTTCCCGGGAGTTGAGCCTGGCCTTCGGCTTCTGCCCGGCCGGGCCGAAGAGGGGCTCGGCCTTTCGGCAGCTGCCTGCCCCGCTGAGACGCCCGCGGGCGGATCTGCCCCTCGCTGGGGCTCTGGGCTCGGACGCTGGCGGGGAAGGAGCGAAATTACAGCCGCTGTGAAAGGCCAGAAACGGAGCCGTACTCAGAGTCCTTCAGGTGGGGGCTAGGAGCCAGGACGCCTGGGTTCTCTCCCTGGCACTGGGAGGGCAGTGGGGGCTGGTGGTTAGAGCAGGGGGTGGGAGCCAGGACGCCTGGGTTCTCTCCCTGGCACTGGGAGGGCAGTGGGGGCTGGTGGTTAGAGCAGGGGGCCGGGAGCCAGGACGCCTGGGTTCTCTCCCCGGCACTGGAAGGGCAGTGGGGGCTGGTGGTTAGAGCACGGGGTGGGAGCCAGGACGCCTGGGTTCTCTCCCTGGCGCTGGGAGGGCAGTGGGGGCTGGTGGTCAGAGCAGGGGGTTGGGAGCCAGGACTCCTGGGTTCTCTCCCTGGCGCTGGGAGGGCAGTGGGGGCTGGTGGTTAGAGCAGGGGGCCGGGAGCCAGGACTCCTGGGTTCTCTCCCTGGCGCTGGGAGGGCAGTGGGGGCTGGTGGTTAGAGCAGGGGGCGGGAGCCAGGACTCCTGGGTTCTCTCCCTGGCGCTGGGAGGGCAGTGGGGGCTGGTAGGTAGAGCAGGGGGTGGGAGCCAGGACTCCTGGGTTCTCTCCCCAGGGCAGTGGTGGCTGGTGGTTAGAGCAGGGGTGGGAGCCAGGACTCCTGGGTTCTCTCCCCGGCGCTGGGAGGGCAGTGGGGGCTGGTGGTCAGAGCAGGGGGTGGGAGCCGGACTCCTGGGTTCTCTCCCCGGCGCTGGGAGGGCAGTGGGGGCTGGTGGTTAGAGCAGGGGGCGGGAGCCAGGACCCTGGGTTCTGTCTCTGGTGCTGGGAGGGCAGTGGGGGCTGGTGGTTAGAGCAGGGGGGCGGAGTGTGGGCAGGGTTTAGGGGGCTGTGATGGATGTAATGAGGTGATGGGAAGAGGCAGCCCCCAAGGTTCACAAGTGGGAAGACCCCAGTGAAAGGGGGCTGGGGAGCCCCATGTTCTCTGGAAGGATCAGCCACGTTCCCAGATTCCCTGTGCGTGTTCCAGGTGGGAAGGGGGACCTCTTACCTGAGCCGTGGGTACGTTGGGGGCTCAGCAGGGGACGCGGCCCCCCAAGCAGGCTGGCCCCAAGGCAGTGCTGGGGGTCGCTGTGGGGCAGTGGGAAGTAGCTGTGTGAGCAGTGTGACATCTGTGTGGGGTTCAGGGGTCCCCAGGCGCTGCCCCCCGGCCGCAGGCAGGAGGGACTCTCACCCAGCAGGTAGAACGGGAGGTTTAGGAGGCGGCAGAGCCCAGCTCAGCACAGAGGGGTCAGTACAGCCGGCAGAGACAGTCCTTCCAACCCGTCCTGGGGAGAGGAGCCCGAGGGGGGCCCCTCTGGGGTGCAGCTTCCCCCCGCGCCAGCCTGGCTGCCCCCCAGCTCCCTCTCCCCCAGCTTCTCACTGCCGCCCCCATTCAAACCCAGCTCGGCTCCTCTGTGCTCAGGGCAGAGGTGTTACCTGCCAGCCTAGGGTGCAGCCCAGGGGTCATCCTTAGCCGCTGGGAGTTGCTCTGCCCCTCACGCACACCCAGCCTGAGTCGCACACACACCCTCTGTCTGTCTCACACACACACACCGCAGCTCCACAACACCCAGCTGCAGGGGGAAGTGTGTGGTTACAGCTGGGCTCTGCTTGGAGGTACTTTCTCCTGGTCTCCGGTGTGAGAGGGGCAGTGTTCTTCACTTGTTCAACGCTGAGCTCTGGAACTGGGCGCAGCTCGGCACCGGGTCCCTGTGTCCCTGGCCGCCCCGCCCCAGAGGTGGGCGCATCTGAGCACCGGGTCCCTGTGTCCGTGGCCGCACCGCCCCAGAGCTGGGCGCGTCTCGGCACTGGGTCCCTGTGTCCGTGGCTGCACCGCCCCAGAGGTGGGCGCGTCTCGGCACCGGGTCCCTGTGTCCCTGGCTGCCCCGCCCCAGAGGTGGGCGCATCTGATCACCGGCTCCTTGTGTCCGTGGCCGCACCGCCCCAGAGGTGGGCGCGTCTCGGCACTGGGTCCCTGTGTCCGTGGCCGCACGGCCCCAGAGGTGGACGCATCTCGGCACCGGGTCCCTGTGTCCCTGGCCGCCCCGCCGCACAGGTGGGCGCATCTGAGCACCGGCTCCCTGTGTCCGTGGCCGCACCGCCCCAGAGGTGGGCGCGTCTCGGCACCGGGTCCCTGTGTCCCTGGCCGCCTCGCCCCAGAGGTGGGCACATCTGAGCACCGGCTCCCTGTGTCCGTGGCCGCACCGCTCCAGAGCTGGGCGCGTCTCGGCACTGGGTCCCTGTGTCCCTGGCCGCCCTGCCCCAGAGGTGGGCGCGTCTCGGCACCGGGTCCCTGTGTCCCTGGCCGCCCTGCCCCAGAGGTGGGCGCGTCTCGGCACCGGGTCCCTGTGTCCCTGGCCGCCCTGCCCCAGAGCTGGGCGCGTCTCGGCACCGGGTCCCTGTGTCCCTGGCTGCCCCGCCCCAGAGGTGGGCGCATCTGAGCACCGGGTCCCTGTGTCCCTGGCTGCCCCGCCCCAGAGGGGGGCGCGTCTCGGCACCGGGTCCCTGTATCCCTGGCCGCCCCCCCCCCCCCCCAGAGCTGGGCGCGTCTGAGCACCGGGTCCCTGTGTCCCTGGCCGCCCCGCCCCAGAGGGGGGCGCATCTGAGCTCCGGCTCCCTATATCCCTGGCCGCCCCGCCCCAGAGGGGGGCGCGTCTCGGCACCGGGTCCCTGTGTCCCTGGCCGCCCCCCCCAGAGCTGGGCGCGTCTCGGCACCGGGCGAGGGCGATTCCCCCACCCGAATGGTTCCTTCCGCCCCCCCCCCCCCAAGCCCTCCTTTTAAGTTTTGGTTTCTTCCAAGTTCCCTCACGCTTCCCCGCCTGGCCTCGCCGCCGGCCTGCCATTGGTCGAGCTATGTTTCCTAGCCCCGCCCCCCCGCGCATGTCACGTTATCTTTCCCCCCGCCCGCCCAATGTTTTCCGGCCGGATCGGTGGTGGTTGGGCACGTGACCACGCGCCCTGTGACGTCACGGCCATTACGCGAAACTCCTCCGGCCCCCCCCCCCCCCGCAGGATCCTTCCACCGGCCGCTGAATTCCTCGCTGGGGTGTAGGCCCCGCCCCTCTCCCGCGCTCCCCCCCACCTGCGCGCACTCCGCCACGCCACTGTCGTAACTTGCGCAACGGCGGGCTCCGTGAATTCCATGTTTGCGCAAGGAGCGCTGCGTGAGGCGCGGAACCTTGCGTGGCGCGGGGGCAGGGATACGCTGCCGGCGTGCACCAACGGCGCAGGCCGTGCGTGGGATACGCAAACTACGCAAGGCTGGGTGGCTCTCGCCCGCGGAGGGGAGCGGGAACTCTCAGCCTACGCCATTTGCGTAGCGGCAGCTGCGGCGTAGTGACGGATTCCCCCCCCCCCCCGCTCCCTCCCTCCGCCATTTGCGTAGAGCGCGAGGCGTTCGCCGGCGAGCCGGGCTCTTTACGCCAGTGGCGTAGGGCTGGGGACGGCGGGGCGCTACGTCCCGGCCCGCCCCTGTCGCACGGGGATGACGTGCGCGCGGGAGGGGTGGTGGGGCGCGCCCGGCGGTGACGTCAGAGGGGCGGGGGCTGGGCCGGGCCGGCGGCGGTGCGCCAGTGACGCAGCGCGGGGCCCGCCATGAAGTTCGCCTACAAGGAGGAGCAGCCGTTCGAGCGGCGCCGCTGCGAGGGGGAGAAGATCCGGAAGAAGTACCCGGACCGCGTACCGGTACGCGTCCCCCTCCCCCCCCCCCTGTGCCGGGCCGTACCATTGGGGCGCGGCGGGGGGCGGGCCCGGGCGGTGCCATGGGGATGCGGGTGGGCCGTACCATTGGGTCTCGGTGGGGGTCGGGCGGTACCATTGGGGGACGGCGCGGGGGGGGGCTTGGGCGGTACTATTGGGGCCCGGCGCGGGGCGGTACCACTGTTCGTGAAGGGAGGGGCGGCGATGGGGTCGGACGGGTCCATTGGTGGTGGGGGGGAGTGGGGGTTGTGTTGGGCGCGATCGTTGTGCTGGGAGGGGAAGGGGGGGGTCAGGCTGTACCACTGGGTCGGGGAGGTGGACGCTACCATTGGAGGGGGAGGGGGTCGGGGTCGCCGGTCCAGATCAGAGCGCTGCGTGGGGGGGTGTACTGGGGCGGACTGGACCACTGCGCGGGGGTGTGTGTGGATGGTACCATTAGTTGGGGGGGGTGGGGAATGGACCACAGGGTCTGAAGTGTGTGTGGAGGGAACCATTGGATGAGGGGGGAATGGACCACAGGGTCTGGGGCAATGTGGAGGGAACCATTGGGTCCGGGGGGGGGGGGATGGACCACAGGGTCTGGGGCAGTGTGGAGGGAACCATTGGGTCCGGGGGGGGGAATGGACCACAGGGTCTGGGGCAGTGTGGAGGGAACCATTGGGTTGAGGGGGGAATGGACCACAGGGTCTGGGGTGTGTGGAGGGAACCATTGGGTTGAGGCGGGAATGGACCACAGGGTCTGGGGTGTGTGGAGGGAACCATTGGGTCTGGGGCAGTGTGGAGGGAACCATTGGGTCCGGGGGGGGGATGGACCACAGGGTCTGGGGTGTGTGGAGGGAACCATTGGGTAGGAGGGGGGGGAATGGACCACAGGGTCTGGGGCAGTGTGGAGGGAACCATTGGGTTGAGGGGGGAATGGACCACAGGGTCTGGGGTGTGTGGAGGGAACCATTGGGTTGAGGCGGGAATGGACCACAAGGTCTGGGGTGTGTGGAGGGAACCATTGGGTTGAGGGGGGAATGGACCACAGGATCTGGGGCAGTGTGGAGGGAACCACTGGGTTGAGGGGGGAATGGACCACAGGGTCTGGGGTGTGTGGAGGGAACCATTGGGTAGGAGGGGGGGGAATGGACCACAGGGTCTGGGGCAGTGTGGAGGGAACCATTGGGTCGGGGGGGGGGAATGGACCACAGGGTCTGGGGCAGTGTGGAGGGAACTGTTGGGTAGGAGGGGGGCATGAAGGGGACAGACCACTGGGCCTGCACTGGGGGGTTTGGAGGGATCGGCGCAGAAGCGACCACGGGACATGGGGCGGCCTGTGGGGGCGGGAGGGACCACATGGGTGGGGGGTGGTGAGGCCCCCCCCTTCACAGGTCCGTTGCTCCCCAAAGTTACTGGGGGCCCCTGTGGATGTTGGGGTGTCCCCTGCACTCCCGCCCCCAGCTGACCCCGGCGTCTCCCCTGCAGGTGATTGTGGAGAAGGCGCCCAAGGCCCGGATCGGGGACCTGGACAAGAAGAAATACCTGGTGCCCTCGGACCTGACGGGTGAGGCTGGGTGGGGGGGCTGTGGGGGGGCTGCGTGTGCCAGGCTGTGCCCCCCGGCGATTCCCTCCATGTCGCGGGGAGGGGCCGCGGCTGGTGGCCGGGGGTGGGTTCCAGGGGAGCCCTGACGCCTCCCTTTCCCCTCCCGGCAGTTGGCCAGTTCTACTTCCTCATCCGGAAGCGAATCCACCTACGGGCCGAGGACGCCCTGTTCTTCTTCGTCAACAACGTCATCCCCCCGACCAGCGCCACCATGGGCCAGCTCTACCAGGTGGGGCCCGGCGCGGGGCGGGGGACCAGCAGGGGGCGCTTGCCCTGGCTGGCAGGGCTGGGCGAGGGTGGTGCTGGGGGTGCTGTGGGGCAGGGAGTGGGGCGCTTTCCCCTGGCAGGCAGGGCGGTGCTGGGGGCACCATGGGGCGGGGGGCCAGTGGGGGGAGCTTTCCCCTGGCAGGCAGGGTGGTGCTGGGGGCGCCGTGGGGCAGGGATGAGGGCGGGGGGGGGGTCAGCGGGGGCGCTCCCCCCGGCAGCCGTCACTGACAGCCCCCCCCTTGCTCCCCGACAGGAACACCATGAGGAAGATTTCTTCCTCTACATTGCGTACAGCGACGAGAGCGTCTACGGGATGTGAGGCCCCCCAGCCCCCCCGGGACCTGCAGTACCACCCCATGAGCCCCTGCTCCCTCCACTGGGGGGGGGTCTGTCTGCCCCTCCCCCCTGTAATCACCCCTCTGCTCTGCCTGGGGTTCCTTGGCTAGCCCCCTGCACCCCACTTCCTGCTGCGGGGAGGCCTCCCCCTGCCCCCTTAAGCCCCTGGGGGTGCTGGGCAGGGGTGTAATAAAAGTTGGAATATGTGGATGCTGGTGGAGTTTTATAGCTGCTGGGGGTGGGGATGGGGGGTGGGAGAAGCAAAGGGGAAACCCAGGGGGTGGGGAGGGATGTAGGGGGTGCAGGGAGTGATGTGTGCTGAAGGGAAGAGGGGGGCTCAGGCAGCAGTGGGGGGGGCTTAAGAACCTAACTGCCCCTGCCCTGGGTCAGAGCAGAGGCTTATCAAGCCTGGTCTCCTGGCTGAGGTGTCTCCCCAGGGGCAAAAAGGGGGGCTCAGTCTGGGCTCCCCATCCCCCAAGCCTGTGTCTCCCTCTTTATTCTGTGAAGGGGGGGCTCTGAAGCAAGGAGGGGCCCAGGTGGAAATGGGAGGTGTGGGGTGGGTTCTCCCCCCTCTGAGGGGGAAGCAGTGGCTGGGGTGGAAACTGCTGCTGGGAAGGGAGGGAGAGAACCCAGGAGTCCTGGCTCCCACCCCCTGCTCTACCCACCAGCCCCCACTGCCCTCCCAGTGCCAGGGAGAGAACCCAGGAGTCCTGGCTCCCACCCCTGCTCTAACCACCAACCCCCACTGCCCTCCCAGCACCGGGGAGAGAACCCAGGAGTCCTGGCTCCCGGCCCCTGCTCTACCCACCAGCCCCCACTGCCCTCCCAGTGCCGGGGAGAGAACCCAGGAGTCCTGGCTCCCGGCCCCTGCTCCAACCACCGGCCCCCACTGCCCTCCCAGCGCCGGGGAGAGAACCCAGGAGTCCTGGCTCCCGGCCCCTGCTCTACCCACCAGCCCCCACTGCCCTCCCAGTGCTGGGGAGAGCACTCAGGAGTCCTGGCTCCCACCCCCTGCTCCAACCACCGGCCCCCACTGCCCTCCCAGTGCCGGGGAGAGAACCCAGGAGTCCTGGCTCCCGCCCCCCTGCTCTAACCACCAGCCCCCACTGCCCTCCCAGCGCTGGGGAGAGAACCCAGGAGTCCTGGCTCACGGCTCCTGCTCTAACCACCAGCCCCCACTGCCCTCCCAGCGCTGGGGAGAGAACCCAGGTGTCCGGGCTCTCGGCCCCGCCCCTCGGGGGGCGGGGTTCCGCTGAGAGCTGCCTGGGGTGGTGATACCGTCACTGACCAATCAGCGCCGCGCTCGGCGCAGGGGCGTGTGCCCAGGCTGCTGCCGCCGCGTGGAACTACATCTCCCAGCGTGCTCTAGGTGGGAAATACGTCACCGGTCACACGGCAGAGGGCCTGGGCTGGGTGCCGGGACTCCATCTCCCAGCGTGCCTCGCTGGAGCGAGGGAGACCCAGTGCGCCGGCGCGGCGCGGGGCCTGACGGGAGTTGTAGTCCGCCGCGGGCGCCAGACGGGCGTGGGGAGGCGGCCGAGAACTACACGTCCCAGCGTGCAGCGCGGCGGCGGGGTGGGACGGGGGGGGCGGTGGCGGGGCGGGGAGCGGAGTCGGGCGGCACCGGACGGAGCAGAGAGCGGCCGGGCGGCGGCGGCCCCCGGGGCGGGGGAGGCCATGGCGGAGCCCAGCCCCGAAGGTGGGGGGCGGCCGGGGGGGTGCAGGCGGGGGGAGGGGACCGGGGAAGGGGGGGGGACCGGCCCCGGGGGGACCTGGCGGGGGGGGGACCTGGGGGTACAGGCGGGGGGAGCGGCCCCGAGGGGTGCAGCGGTGGGGGGAGGGGAGCGGTGGGGGAGAAGCGGCCCTGGGGGTGCAGCGGTGGGGGGAGGACCGGCCCGGGGGGTACAGGCGCGGGGGAGGGGAACCGCTTGGGACCAGCCCTGCTGGGGGTAAACCAGGGGGGAGGACCGGCCCTGGGGGTGCAGGCGGAGGGGGGAACCGGGGGGGGGGGAGAACCGGCCCTGGGGGTGTAGCCGGGGGGGAGGGGCCTCGGGGGGAGGACCGGCCCTGGGGGGGCGGGCGGAGGGTGGACCCGGGGGAGGGGGAGAACCGGCCCTGTGGGTGTGGGCGAGGGAGAGGGGCCCCGGGGGGGGGGGACCGGCCCTGGGGGTGCAGGTGGGGGGAGGGGCCCCAGGAGGGGGGGGACCGGCCCTGGGGGTGCAGGCGGGGTGGGGAAGGACCAGCTCCGGGGGTGAAGGTGAGGGGAGGGGCCCCAGGAGGGGAGGACCGGCCCTGGGGGTGCAGACGGGGGTGGGGTCGGACCGGCCCTGGGGGTGAAGGTGGGGGGAGGGGCCCCGGGAGGGGAGGACCGGCCCTGGGGGTGCAGCCGGGGGGGAGGACCAACTCTGGGGGTGAAGGTGGGGGGAGGGGCCCCAGGAGGGGAGGACCGGCCCTGGGGGTGCAGGCGGGGGTGGGGTCGGACCGGCCCTGGGGGTGAAGGTGGGGGGAGGGGCCCCGGGAGGGGAGGGGAGGACCTGCCCTGAGGGTGCAGGCGTGGGGGGCTGGGTATATTAGGCTTGGGAAGAGCCTGGAGGGGAGGGGAGCCCAGTAGGGAAGGGCAGAGCCCTGGGGGCGGGACTGGAGCCGGGATGGGGGCAGCTGAGCTGAGGGGGAGGAGCCGAGGCCGGGTGTGGGGAGGGGAGGGGAGGGCTGGCCAGGCCAAGGGGGTGGGGGGAGCAGAGGCCGTGGGGGTGAGGCAGTCTCCCCTAGCTGAGTGCAGGGGAAGGATCAGGGTTCCCCAAACTTACTCTCCCCCCCTTGGTTTTCCAGAGCCACCCCCAAACCTCAAAGCGGAGACGCAGGTGAGTCCAGGCCCCCTGCTCCCCAGGGGTCCCCTCACTGGGTGCGGGGGGGGCAGCTGACCCTGGCCCTGGCCCCCAACCCCATTAGGTGTGGCTGCTGGGTAGGGGTGGGGAAGCCTCAGTTAGGGGATGTGGTTGTAATGGAAAAAACACTTTTAGACAATGGACCCCCCCACCGCCCGGACCCCTGCTCTACCCACCAGCCCCACTGCCCTCCCAGCGCCAGGGAGAGAACCCAGGAGTCCTGGCTCCCGGCCCCCTGCTCTAACCACCAGCCCCCACTGCCCTCCCAGCGCCGGGGGAGAGAACCCAGGAGTCCTGGCTCCCGGCCCCCTGCTCTACCCACCAGCCCCCACTGCCCTCCCAGCGCCAGGGAGAGAACCCAGGAGTCCTGGCTCCCACCCCTGCTCTACCCACCAGCCCCCACTGCCCTCCCAGCGCTGGGGAGAGAACCCAGGAGTCCTGGCTCCCACCCTGCTCTACCCACCAGCCCCACTGCCCTCCCAGCGCCAGGGAGAGAACCCAGCAGTCCTGGCTCCCACCCCCCTGCTCTACCCACCAGCCCCCATTGTCCTCCCAGCGCCGGGGAGAGAACCCAGGAGTCCTGGCTCCCACCCCGTGCTCTAACCACCAGCCCCCACTGCCCTCTCAGCGCCGGGGAGAGAACCCAGGAGTCCTGGCTCCAGCCCCCTGCTCTAACCACCAGCCCCCACTGCCCTCCCAGCACTGGGGAGAGAACCCAGGAGTCCTGGCTCCAACCCCTGCTCTACCCACCAGCCCCCACTGCCCTCCCACCACCAGGGAGAGAACCCAGGCGTCCAGGCTCCCAGTTCAGGGTGGGCAGCAGGGTGAAGGGGTGTGTGGTGGGGTCTCTCACCTAAGCCCTTTCCTCTGTCCATGGCAGCTGTGGCCTCCCGGGGCGCCAGAAGGCAGTTCATCCCCTCGTGGCCCTGAAGTGAGAGCATGTGGGGCGGCCCTGTGGGGCGGGCGGGGGGCGTTTCCCTGTCCCTCATGAGTGTTTCTCCCCAGCCCCCCGAGAAGCGGCGGCGAACGATCGAGGACTTCAACAAATTCTGCAGCTTCGTCCTGGCCTACGCCGGCTACATCCCAGCCCCTAAAGAGGTGAGCGCCTGCCTTGGCCTCCAGGAGGGGCCTGGCTTGTAGGGCCTCGCCGGTTCCCCCCCGGCCTCGGGGCAGGGAATGGGGCAGGGCCTGGCCCCTCTAGGGTCGCTGGCTCTCCCAGCCCAGGGCAGGACCGGCCGGCTCAGGGGGCAGGGAGTGGGGCAGGGCTGGGCGGCTCTGGTGGAACTGGGGTGGTGCCAGATCTGACCATCTAATGACCCATGTGGGTCCTGCCAGGGGGCCCCTGTTCCCCTCCTCCTGAGCCCTCAGCTGTAACTACATTTCCAGCATGCTCTGCTGAGATCCGCCCCCAGGACGTGGCATTCTGGGATATGTAGGCGTTTCTACCTGCCCCTGATTGTGCTGTTGCCTCCGCACCCCACATGTCCCAGCATGCTGTGGGGCTGGAGCCGGGCACCGTGGGAGGTGTAGTGTTTGGTGCCCAGCTGCCCAGAGGACGTCTGCCTACAGAGCATTGCATGGTGGGAAATGTAGTCCGCCCCGCCGCCCTGACCCAGGCAGGGGTGTGTGCCTCCCAGCAGGCCGTGGGGTGGGAGTGGGGCATGCTGGGAAATGGCCAAAACCGCCCCCCCCCCCCCCCCGGACCTGACTGCATGCTGGGAAAAGGCCATCCCCCCCGAACCCCCATTGCATGCTGGGAGGGGGCTGCCCCCCATTGTGTGCTGGGAGGGGGCCACCCCCCCTCCTCGTGACCCCCGTTGCGTGCTGGGAGGGGGCCAATCCCTCCTCGTGACCCCCGTTGCATGCTGGGAGGGGGCCAATCCCTCCTCGTGACCCCCCGTTGCATGCTGGGAGGAGGCCGCCCCCCCTCTCCTGCCCCCCGTTGCATGCTGGGAGGAGGCCGCCCCCCTCTCCTGCCCCCCGTTGCATGCTGGGAGGAGGCCGCCCACCTCTCCTGTCCCCCGTTGCATGCTGGGAGGAGGCCGCCCCCCTCTCCTGCCCCCCACTGCGTGCCGGGAGGGGGCCACCCGCCGACCCCCTCTCTCACGTGCGCCCCCCAGGAGAGCGACTGGACCCCGTCCGGCTCCAGCTCCCCCCTGCGGCCGAGAGCGCGGCGGACAGCGACGGCTGGGAGTCGACCCCACTCGGACCTGCGCACCATCGAGACCTTCGTGAAGAAAGCCAAGTCGTCCAAGAAGACGGCCTTCCGGCGCCTGCGGCCGACAGCGCCCTGCTGGAGAAGATGACGCTGAAGGACTCGCTCTTCGACCTGCCGCCGGGGGACAAGCGGCGCCGGAGCCGGCGGGGGCGCCCCCCGAGACGGGCCGCCGGGACTCGGCCGGCGAGAAGCGCTCGCGCATCAGAAAGAGCAAGAAGCGGAAGTTGAAAAAGGCAGGGAAGCTCGAGGCTTCCCTGAGCGAGACGGACTCGGAGGAGGAGGAGGAGGAGGAAGGGGAGGAGGAGGAGGCGGCGGCGGCGGGGGGCGGGGGGCCCGGCCGGGGGCAGGAGGAGGCGCCCTGCCCCCAGGGGGCCTTCCTGGAGCCCCCGCTGGGGGGCGGGGAGGGGAAGGAAGGCGGCAGCACGGAGACCAGCCAGGACGGGGACGGCAGCTCCAGCGAGGGCGAGATGCGGGTGATGGACGAGGACATCATGGTGGAGTCAGGTGAGGGGGGGCCCCCGCGGTCGCTTGCTGCCGTGCCCGATGCCCCCCGCGCTGCAGCCACGAGGCCCCCATTCCTCCCAGGCCTCCTGCCTCCCCGCCTGGACACGGCCCAAGCCAAGGGGCTGAGCTGGGAGGAGCATGGGGGTGAAGGGGCGGGCCTGGGAGAGCTGGCCTGCCAATGGGGCGGGGCCAGGCGAGCTATGGGGGCGGGGCTGGGAGAGCTGGCCTGCCAATGGGGCGGGGCCAGGCGAGCTATGGGGGCGGGGCTGGGAGAGCTGGCCTGCCAATGGGGCGGGGCCAGGCGAGCTATGGGGGCGGGGCTGGGAGAGCTGGCCTGCCAATGGGGCGGGGCCAGGCGAGCTATGGGGGCGGGGCTGGGAGAGCTGGCCTGCCAATGGGGCTGGGGCCAGGCGAGCTATGGGGGCGGGGCTGGGAGAGCTGGCCTGCTGATGGGGCAGGGCCAGGTGAGCTTTGGGGGCGGGGCCTGGAGAACTGGCCTGCTGATGGGGCGGGGCCAGGATAGCTGTGAAGGCGGGGCCCGGAGAACTGGCCTGCTGATGGGGCGGGGCCAGGATAGCTGTGAAGGCGGGGCCAGGCTAGGTATGGGGGCGGGGCCAGGAGAGCTTGTGGGCTGACAGGGTGTGGCCAGGCTAGGTATGGGGGTGAGGCCAGGTGAGGTGTGAGGGCTGGGCCAGGCTAGGTATGGAGGCGGGGCCAGTAGAGCTATTCTGTCGATGGGGCGGGGCCAGCCCAGGTAAGGGGGCAAGGCCAGGAGAGGTGTGCTGCCAATGGGGCGGGGCCAGGAGAGCTGTCCTGCTCATGGGGAGGGCCAGCCTAGGTAAGGGGGCGGGGCCAGGAGAGCTGCACTGCCAACGGGGCGGGCTAGGGCAGAAGTCCCCCTGCACTACCTGGCCCTGACCCCTCCCCCTTGTCTCTGCCCCCCTCCCTCCCCCCCGCCCCGCAGGGACGACTCGTGGGACCTGATCACCTGCTACTGCCAGAAGCCCTTCGCCGGGCGGCCGATGATCGAGTGCAACCAGTGCGGGACCTGATCCACCTCTCCTGCGCCAAGATCCGCAAGACCAACGTCCCTGACATCTTCTACTGCCAGAAGTGCAAGGAGGGGGCGCGCAAAGCCCCCCGCGGCGGCGGGGAGCCCTAGGGACTCGGCCCGGGGGGGCGGGAGCCCAGCCCAGCCGGACTCTCGGCCCCCGCCCCAAAGCTCGGCTGAAACTGACGGGGGGTGGGGAGGGGAAGCTGCTGCTCCCAGCCCCGTGGGGGGAGGCGGAGTTGGGGGGGGCGGTGTCCCCTCCCCCACCCACGGCTGTAAATAGGGGGAAAGCAGAGGGGGCTAGATTGCGAGGGGGGGGGTTAATCACGCCCCCCACCCCCGCTGCCCGTTTCTGTTTGAAAACGGGGACGTTAATCCCCTCCCCCCACCGAGAGGTGGATGAGAAATGGGGGGGGGGCGGTCGGTTAAAAATGCCCCCTCCCCCCACAGCAGTTGCCCCCCCCCCCCCGGTGAGGGGGGAGCCTCTCAGGAGGGGACCCACCAGGTCTTGCTTCCTTCCTGGCGGGGCAGGGCAGCCCCCCCGCAAAACAGCTGCAGGACCCGGCCCCCCCTCCCCGTCCCCTTTCGAGCGTTTTTTTGGGGTGGGTGGGGGGGGCCATTCCGTGCCCCCCCCCACTTGTTTAATAATATTTTGCAGCTTGAATGTAAATAAATAACGTGGAGCCTTTGGCATTTGTACAGGAGAACGGAGCCGCCCTCTTGTCTGTATCCAGGGGGGCGGGAAGCTGCCCCACGGCACGCCCGTAGGGAGCAGGGGGGTGGGTACCTCTGGGGTTCTCAGCGGGGGCCCCCCCTTGCGTTGGGAAGAGCGGGGAGCAGCTCCCGGTGGAGAGAAGGCGTGGAGGTTTTTGTAGGGCCTACTGTAAACACCCCGGCTCCTAGTCTGACTCGGGGGGGGGGGGCTGCCCCCCCCCCCCCCCCGCAGGTAGGGCCGTGTTCAAGGACAGCTGGCACATAGGCTGATGTTTATTGTGTGGCCGGGGGGGGGGGTACCTCACCTTGCCTCAGTTTCCCCTTGGCGCATGGCCGGCAGGACCACCTCCTGTGGCTAACCCGTCCGCAAGCCCCTTTCCCCCCGCCCCCCACCAGTGACTCCCCCTTCCCACTGTGAACTCCTCCCGTGCGACCCCTCCCCCGCTGGCTCCCCCCACGCCCTAGGCCCTCCTACCCCCATTGGCTGCCCCCGCCCCCTTTCCGCCTCGCCCCTCTGAGTCCCCGTCCCTCTGGCCTGCCCCCCCCCCGACTCCCTGCCCCTCTCCTCCCCCTCTCGCTTGCCCCTCACTCTGCCCCCTCCACCTCCCCACTGCTGTGACCCCTCCCGCTCTGATCCTCCCCTCACTCTGCCCAGCCCAACCCCCTCCCCTGCTCTGCCCCCCGTTTTGCCCACCCCCTCCCCCTTCTGTGCCCCTCCCCCTTCTCTGACTCCTCCCCCTCTGCTCCGCCCCTCCCCCTGCTCTGCTCCCCCTTTGCTTTGCCCTGCCCCTCCCCCTTCTCTGACTCCTCCCCCTTTGCTTTGCCCTGCCCCTCCCCTTCTCTGACTCCTCCCCCTTCTCTGACTCCTCCCCCTCTGCTTTGCCCACCCCTCCCCCGCTCTGCCTCCCCCCACCCTCTCCCCCGCTCTGACTCCGCCCCTAACGGCAGCCCGCTGCGTCGCGCGCGGGGCGGTCCCGCGCGGCGTTCTCTTCTCTCCCCCGCCCCCCCCCCCCCACAACCCCGTCTCTCTCACGTGACCGGTGGGGGGGGGGTAGCGGGTGAGCCGACGCCGCGTCTGTGACGCAAGCGCGCCGCGCGCCAGCGTCGGGTTGGGGAGGGGCGGGGCCGGGTCAGCGAGGGGCCGTCGCGCGCGCCGGGGCCGTTGCCGGGGGCGGGCTTGATTCGTTCGCGTCCGGCGCGGGCGGTACCATGGCGGCGGCGGCGGGGGGGGCGGGCGAGACCAAGGTGATCTACCACCTGGACGAGGAGGAGACCCCGTACCTGGTGAAGCTGCCGCTGCCCGCCGAGCGCCTCACGCTGGGGCACGTCAAGGCCGCGCTCGGCCGCCCCGGCGCCAAGTACTTCTTCAAGAGCGTGGACCAGGACTTCGGGTGCGGCCCCGCCCCTAACCGCCCCTCCCCCCGCGGGGCCCCGCCCCTAACCGCCCCTCCCCCCCCGCGGGGCCCCGCCCCTAACCGCCCCTCCCCCACCGCCCCTCCCCCCGCGGGGCCCCGCCCCTAACCGCCCCTCCTGCCCTCCCCCAGCGACCCTCCCCCCGCGGGGCCCCCGCCCCGCCCCCACCGATCCTGCCCTCCCCCCGCGGGACCTCGCCCCGCCCCTGTCCTCCCCCCGCGGGGCCCCGCCCCCGCCCCGCCCCCACCGCCCCTGTCCCCGCGGGGCCCCGCCCCTCCTGCCCTTCCCCCCGCGGGGCCCCGCCCCTAACCGCCCCTCCTGCCCCTCCCCCAGCGACCCTCCCCCCGCGGGGCCCCGCCCCGCCCCTACTGCCCCAGCCTCCCTCTCCCCGCGGGACCTCGCCCCGCCCCTGTCCCTCCCCCCGCGGGGCCCGCCCCGCCCCCACCGCCCCTCCCTCGCGGGACCCCGCTCCGCCCCTCCCCCAGCGTCTCCCTGCCCACCCCCACCGCCCCGCCCCCCGCGGGGCCCCGCCCCCCACTGCCCCTTCTGCCCCTCCCCCAGCATCTCCCCCCCCCCCCCCGGCGGGACCCTGCCCCGCCCCCCACCGCCCCTCCCGCCGCGGGACCCCGCCCCTCCCACCCCGCCCCCACCGCACCTCCCATGCGGGACTCCTCCCCTCCCGTCCATCCCCCGGTGGCCCCGCCCTTTCCCCACCGCCTGTCCCCCTGCGGGACCCCGCCCCTACCACCCCCCTCCCTCCCCACCCCACCCCCAGCGTCCCTCCCCCCCGCGGGACCCCGCCCCGCCCCTCCCCGCTCCGCCCCTCCCCTTGCGGGGTCCCGCCTGCACCCTCCCTCGCGGAACCCCTCCAGTCCCCACCTCTCCTGCCCCTCCCCCCGTGGGACCCCGTCTCTCCCCACTCCTCCTTCCCCTCCCCCTGCGGGACCCCGTTCCTCCCCCGCCGCCCCTCCCCCCATGTACAGCTACACGGTGGGGGGGGTGTCTGCATGTACGGGGTGTCGTCTGCGGCCGTCCTGTCACCCCAAAACCTTTTCCATTTCTTTCCTGCGCTCCCTCTCGTGACGAGGGCGTTAGTCGTTAACCCCAGGCCAGCCCTATCTCCGCTGCTCGCGTTTTGCAGCCAGGGTTGCCCAGTAAGGCTTGGCTAGTTTAGATGCTTTTGCATAATTTTCATGGGTTAATTATTCCAAAACCTTTGAGGTGGGTTGGGGGGTGGATTTTAAACATCCCCCCACCAGGGCCCAAATTAGGGGCTTGTAGCAAAATACTTCCGAATTATTTCCCCTTCCTGGATAGATTTTTTTACCCCCATTTTGTGTGGGGAATAACTTTATGCACGCCCCGGGCGCGTTGCACCACCTAGAGTAAAACAGAACCTCTCTGCGGCGCTCTGCTGACGAGCTGACAGGCGCTGGGATTCCTGATCGGTCGTACAAACGGGTCACGGACCAGGAACACTGGTGGCGGCCCTTTCAGGCTTGCCGAAGGAGGGTGGCAGAAAGGGATCCGGGGGTCGTCGGTGCAATCTGAGTTGTTGCAGCAAAAGGAAACGGGGTGCTGGGATGCATTCACAGGAGAGTTGTGAGCGAGACCCGACGAGCCGTTGTTCCCCTCCACTCTGCGCTGGGTAGGCCTCGGTTGCAGTTTTGTGGCCCGTTCCGGGCACTGCCGGTCGAGGAAGAGGTGGAGGAATCAGAGAGGGTCCAGAAAAGAGCGACAAGAACGATCAAAGGGCTGGAGAACGTGAGCTCTGAAGAAAGGCTGGAAGAATTGGGCTTGTTCAGTTTGGAAAAGAGAAGATTGAGGGGGGACGTGAGAGCGTTTTTCAGGTATCTAAACGGGTGCCATAAGGAGGCGGGAGAAAACTTGGCCGCTGAGGATAGAACAAGAGGCAACGGGTTTAAACTGCAGCAAGGAAGGTTGAGGCTGGATGTGAGGAAAACGTTCCTGCCTGTCAGGGTGGCAAAACAGCGGAATAAATCGCCTGGGGAGGTCGTGGGATCTCCATCGCTGGAGATATTTAAGGACAGGTTTGATAAACGTCTATCAGGGATGGTTTAGACGCTACTTGGTCCTGCCATTGGGGCAGGGGGCTGGACTCAATGGCCTCCCGAGCTCCCTTCTAGTCCTGGCGTTCTCCGATTCGACGACACGCTGCCGCATCGCAGTCATCAGCCGCATCGGTCTGTATCGGTAGCAACGACTTATTTGGGCCTCATCCTCAGGCCCGGCGGGCAAAGCTGGTTTTCCCTCCGCAAGCTCTTCCCCCAGTGAATCCAGTCCTCTTCAAGGAGGCCCGAAAGATTTCACGTTTGTGAGCGGCGAAGGCTTTTCGGCAACGTTCAGTTTCCAAAGGCGCCGCAAGATTTGCGGCTGAGCTTATCTGTTCTCGCCCCAGCCGGAAAACGCGCCGTTAACTTTTTTGGTTTTGTAAACGGTCGATTATAACTTTCTGCCATCGCGGGTTTGAAGCCTGGATTTTATTCTCTTTATGGGCTCGAACTTTAGCAGTCGCGGGGAGTTTTGGGGGCAGACCCGGTATTAATTCTTTTAACGACAGCGAGGGGGAGAGATTTCAAGCTTCGTAACCATGGAAACGCGCACAGCATCACATGTCGGAAAAGACGCAGTAACCAGCCTTCACGAAACCGATTCTCAGGAATCTTATTTCTTCTGTTTTCCATAACTTTTTGTTGTTATCTATAGGGGGTGAAATGGACGTTTACTATCACGTACCTATAGAAATCTAGGTTTATTTTTTCAAGCCAACATTTAAATATTGGGTCATAATCATAACTGGAAACCCCTGAAATCTGTGGAAACTGCCAAGGACCTGCAGCTCTTTTTTTTGCCCAGGAGAAGAGAAATTTTGTTCCCGAAACGCGGCAGGTTTGATGTTTCATGATCCACAAATCGCGTTCTCTGCAGGTTTGGGGTTAAGCGCCACGAAAACCAGAGCAAATGCAGGCGGCGGTTTCCGAAGGAGGACCGTGACGGCGGTCAGAAAGGGAGAACGGAAACCGTCGTCGTGGCCGGGGAAGTGGCTAAGTCATTTGAAACGGAATAAATACAGAAGGGCGAACGTAAATGTTTTGATGTGTGTGTTGGGGAACCCTAAACTTGCTTGCCGCTGGTTTCAAACGCAGACCTCGGCCTCTGCTCATCTGAATTTGACCTTTTCGTTGGTGCCGATTGAAATCTCCAGAGCTGGCGGACGATGGTAAATCTTGTGGCGGTATTTCTCACAGGCCTGAAAATTCGCCCGTATGTCTTCGCAGGGATTTCATCTCCAATATCCTGGCTGAGTTTATTAGAACATAAGAATGGCCATACTGGGTCAGACCAAAGGTCCATCCAGCCCAGTATCCCGTCTGCCGACCGTGGCCAATCCCAGTCTCCCAAAATTCCCTCCCGCCTCCTGTATGTGTAAAGGGCCAGGGGCTGGGATCTCGTTATGCTAGGCGCTGTACAAATCGAATTGCTGTATTAGGTGGCTGTTCAGTGGCCCTCATGTCCCACCCCAGAGGCGGCTGCGTTTCCGTACCACCTCAGGGATCCCTCTCTCACCTTCCGCGGAGGTGGCCGTGTCTCGGCGCCCTATACGCGGCCGGCTCCGTCCCCCTCCACCCCTCCAGAGGCGGTCGCATCTCTGCGCCGGGCAAGGGATGTCTGTATATCCATCTGCTCTAATCTGTTGCCCTTTCTCTCCGCTGTAGGGTGGTGAAAGAGGAGATTTCGGACGACAACGCAAAGCTGCCCTGTTTCAACGGGAGAGTCGTCTCCTGGGTAAGAGAGCGTGGGGTGCCCGCCCCGCACCGGGCCCATCTAGCCCGGTATCTGGCCTGCTGCCCTGGATCGTACCATTCCCCCCACTCCCCCCCCGGCCTAGGAATGGTTCCTCCCCTCACCCAGTTCACGCTATTTATGAAGAGGGGGGGGATCTGGCTTGGGGACCGTGGTTGAGTCCAAGTCCGTTCACGCATCTTCTCTCCCCTCCTCCGCCCCCCCAAAAAAGTTGGTGTCTTCCGAGACGCCCCAGCCCGAGCCGGTGCCCGCCCCCGTGGAGACCCGACCGGAGCCCTCCCCGCCACCGCCCCCCCTGCCGCCGCTGCCCGTGGAACGGACCAGCGGTATTGGGACTCTCGACCCCCCTCCTTCCAGTGAGTATGGGGTTTAAGGAATGGTCCACCTCCCAGGATGGCGGGGGTGTGCATTGGGGGTGGAAGAGTCCATCTTCCAGTATTGGGGGGTGCCCTGTGTCAGGTGGAAGAGTCCATCTGCAGTACGGGGGAGGGCGTGGGGTTAAATCTTGTGCATGGGGTGGAAGAGTTCACTTGTAATAGTGGGCTGGGGGGGAGTGTTTAAAGTGAATGGGTGGAAGAGTCCACTTGCCAATAAGCAGGGGTGGTGTGGAAGAGTCCACCTGCCAATAAGCGGGGTGGAAGAGTCTATTTGCCAATAAGCAGGGGGAGTGGGTGAGCCCATTTGCCAGGACGGCGGGGAGAGGAACATAATCTGCCATAACCCCCAGACCAGTGTTGCAATTGGTCAGATAGGAAGAGTCCACTTACAAAATGCGGGGAGGTTTAAGGGACCGTTAGCAAGTGGTGGGGGAGAGGGTGGGAGCCTGGCTTTGGAAGAGTCCACAAATGGAAGCCGGAGAGGGGTGGAAGGGTCTGCCTCCCGTTGGTTGGAGGGGCGGCAGCCACAGAACCCCGGTGTAACCAGCCCTGGGTCTCTGCAGCCCCAACGTCTCGGGCAGCCGGGAGAACCTGGACCATGAAACGGAGATGGAGTCGGTCGTGTCACTGCGGAGGGAGAGGTCGCGGCGCCGGGAGAGCACAGAGCATGGTGGTGAGAGGCCCCGAACCAGCCCCAGCGCCTGGGTTCTCTCCACGGTGCTGGGAGGGCAGTGGGGGCTGGTGGTTAGAGCAGGGGCCGGGAGCCAGGACTCCTGGGTTCTCTCCCCGGTGCTGGGAGGGCAGTGGGGGCTGGTGGTTAGAGCAGGGGGCGGGAGCCAGGACTCCTGGGTTCTCTCCCAGTGCTGGGAGGGCAGTGGGGGCTGGTGGTTAGAGCAGGGGGTGGGAGCCAGGACTCCTGGGTTCTCTCTCTGGCACTGGGGGGCAGTGGGGGCTGGTGGTTAGAGCAGGGGGTGGGAACCAGGACTCCTGGGTTCTCTCCCTGGCACTGGGAGGGCAGTGGGGGCTGGTGGTTAGAGCAGGGGCTGGGAGCCAGGACTCCTGGGTTCTCTCCCCAGCGCTGGGAGGGCAGTGGGGGCTGGTGGGTACAGCAGGGGCCGGGAGCCAGGACTCCTGGGTTCTCTCCCCGGCGCTGGGAGGGCAGTGGGGGTTGGTGGTTAGAGCAGGGGGTGGGAGCCAGGACTCCTGGGTTCTCTCCCCGGCGCTGGGAGGGCAGTGGGGGCTGGTGGTTAGAGCAGGGGGTGGGAGCCCGGACTCCTGGGTTCTCTCCCTGGTGTTGGGAGGGGCAGTGGGGGCTGGTGGTCAGAGCAGGGTGTGGGAGCCAGGACTCCTGGGTTCTCTCCCCGGTGCTGGGAGGGGCAGTGGGGCTGTCACTCAGTCTCCTGCCCCTGCCGCCCCCGCCCCCAGGCGGGCACCGGCTGAACGGGCAGTCGCGGCTGCAGCGGCACCTGGCCGGCTACGAGAGCTCCTCCACCTTGCTGACGAGCGAGCTGGAGACCACCAGCCTGTGCGACTCCGAGGACGACGACACCATGAGCAGGTGGGGGGCGGGGCCCGGTGGGGGGGTGGGGGGGCAGGGGAACAGGGCGATTGACCTCTGCTGCCCCCCAGATTCAGCAGCTCCACGGAGCAGACCAGCCCCTCCCGGCTCCTGAAACGCCACCGCCGGCGGCGGAAGCAGCGTCCCCCGCGCCTGGAGCGGGTAAGGGCCCGGCCCCGAGCCGGGGAGGGGGGACCGGGGGGGCGCATGGCCTGTGCCCCACTGATCCCCCCCCCCCCCACTCCCCCCGTTGCAGGCCTCCTCCTTCAGCAGCGTCACCGACTCCACCATGTCCCTGAATATCATCACCGTGACGCTCAACATGGGTAAGGCCGGGGGGGGGCAGAGTGGGGCTGGGGGGACAGGGAGGAGTTTGGAGTAAGGTTGGGGGGTGGGAGGAAGCAATATAGAGCTCAGACCAGAAATTGGTGGGGGGGAAATGGAACATTCCAAGTGGGGAAGAAGGGGGGGGGGTGCGAGAGGATGGGACATTCCAAGTACACAGCTGGGGGGGAGTGAAAATGGAAGGCTCCAAGTTGGGAATGGGTATGGGGGGGGAAACAGGGAGGCTATGGGAGAGAGAGAGAGAGAGGAAGAGAATGGAAGATTCCAAATGGGGAGGGGAGGGGAAGATGCCATGTGGATTGGCGGGGGGGGGGGGGTGTTGAATGGAAGAATCCAACTGGGAAGGATGGAGGTGGCAAGAGGGAAACGGGAGCTGCCAAGAAGAGAGCTGTGTGGGTGGGCAGGAGTGGAAGATTCCAAGTTGGGCGTGTTTGGGGGGGGTGGTGGAAAATACAAGAAGGAGTGGAAGAGAATGGAAGGTGCCAAGCAGGGAGAGGAGTGAGTGGAAGAGTCCAAGTGGGTGGGGGTGGGGTGAGGGAGTGACAGGAAAGTTCCAAGTGGGTGGGGGGGTAGTAAGGGAGCGAGAGGAAGGTTCCAAGTGGGTGGGGGGGTGTCCCACTTCCTGACCCTGTGCCCCTTTCCCCACCCCCGCAGAGAAGTACAACTTTCTGGGCATCTCCATCGTGGGGCAGAGCAACGAGCGGGGGGACGGCGGCATCTACATCGGCTCCATCATGAAGGGGGGCGCCGTGGCGGCCGACGGGCGCATCGAGCCGGGGGACATGCTGCTCCAGGTCCGCCCCCTCCCCGCCCCGGGTCCCCGGCTGCGGGGGAGCAGATCAGTACTTGGTGGGGAAAATGACATAAGGGGGCTGGGAACCCTGTTCCCCACACTGAGATGGGGGGTGGCTCTGTGAGCCTCTTCTTCCCTTAATACCCGCTGCCCTTCCACTGCTGGGGAGAGAACCCAGGAGTCCTGGCTCCCGGCCCCTGTTCTAACCACCAGCCCCCACTGCCCTCCCAGCGCCGGGGAGAGAACCCAGGAGTCCTGGCTCCCACCCCCTGCTCTAACCACCAGCCCCCACTGCCCTCCCAGCGCCGGGGAGAGAACCCAGGAGTCCTGGCTCCCACCCCCTGCTCTAACCACCAGCCCCCACTGCCCTCCCAGCGCCGGGGAGAGAACCCAGGAGTCCTGGCTCCCACCCCCTGCTCTAACCACCAGCCCCCACTGCCCTCCCAGTGCCGGGGAGAGAACCCAGGAGTCCTGGCTCCCGCCCCCTGCTCTGACCACCAGCCCCCACTGCCCTCCCAGTGCTGGGGAGAGAACCCAGGAGTCCTGGCTCCCACCCCCTGCTCTAACCACCAGCCCCCACTGCCCTCCCAGCTGCAGGGAGAGAACCCAGGAGTCCTGGCTCCCACCCCCTACTCTAACCACCAGCCCCCACTGCCCTTCCAGCGCCGGGGAGAGAACCCAGGAGTTCTGGCTCCCACCCCCTGCTCTAACCACCAGCCCCCACTGCCCTCCCAGCGCCGGGGAGAGAACCCAGGAGTCCTGGCTCCCACCCCCTGCTCTAACCACCAGCCCCCACTGCCCTCCCAGCGCCGGGGAGAGAACCGTCCGTTGCTGCTCCACCCAGCACTGGGTCAGCTCTGTTCAGGGGGTGCTTTCTCGGCAGGTGAACGACATTAACTTTGAGAACATGAGCAACGATGACGCCGTCCGAGTCTTGAGAGAGATCGTCCACAAGCCGGGGTGAGCAGGGGCTCCTGCCCTCGTCGGATGGGGTGGGGTGAACCGGGCTGCTGAGAAAACCAGAGTTGTGTGCATCACAAGGTCACCAGGGCGCCGGGCGAGGGGTCCCCGCGTCACCGGCCGCCCCACCCTCGAGGTGGGCGCAGCTCGGCGTCGGGCAAGCTCTGGGTTCCACCTTCCCCCTCTCTCTCCTGCAGCCCGATCGTGCTGACAGTGGCCAAGTGCTGGGACCCGTCTCCCCAGGGCTACTTCACGCTGCCCCGGAGTAAGTACCGAAGGCCAGGCCGGTGCTGCCCCTGGCCTGGGCGTTCGGGGTGGGAACGTTTGGCCCCTCGGACTCATTTCAGCTCCCAGCCGCGGTCTCTGGGGGAGCAGCAACGTTCTCTCTTCTTTCCCGCCCTTGGTGCGGAACGAATTTTGCGCACGCCGAGGCGCGTGTGAACACGCAGCACCCGGACTCCCTCGGTCCCTGAGGTCTGGGGCGATGCGGGGGCGGGTGGGGGACAGGGGAGGCCTTTCCGGAGCCGACTCGGTCTTCCCCCCGCCCGCCAGACGAACCCATTCAGCCCATCGACCCGGCCGCCTGGGTCTCCCACTCGGCCGCCCTCACCGGGGCCTTCGCTGCCTTCCCCGGCACCACCTCCATGAGCACCATCACCTCTGGCAGCTCCGTCGAGACCCAGCGTGAGTAGCGCCCCCCCAGCCGGCCGGTCCTGCCCCATTCCCTGCCCCCCAGCCGGCCGGTCCTGCCCCATTCCCTTCCCCACAGCCAGCCGGTCCTCCCCATTCCCTGCCCCCCAGCCGGCCGGTCCTGCCCCATTCCCTGCCCCCCCCAGCCGGCCGGTCCTGCCCCATTCCCTGCCCCCCCCCAGCCGGCCGGTCCTGCCCCATTCCCTGCCCCCACCAGCCGGCCGGTCCTGCCCCATTCCCTGCCCCCCCCAGCCGGCCGGTCCTGCCCCATTCCCTGCCCCCCCCCAGCCGGCCGGTCCTGCCCCATTCCCTGCCCCCCCCAGCCGGCCGGTCCTGCCCCATTCCCTGCCCCCCCCCCAGCCGGCCGGTCCTGCCCCGTTCCCTGCCCCCCAGCCGGCCGGTCCTGCCCCATTCCCTGCCCACCCCCAGCCGGCCGGTCCTGCCCCATTCCCTGCCCCTCCCAGCCGGCCGGTCCTGCCCCGTTCCCTTCCCCCGCAGCCGGCCGGTCCTGCCCCATTCCCTGCCCCCCCCAGCCGGCCGGTCCTGCCCCGTTCCCTGCCCCCCCCAGCCGGCCGGTCCTGCCCCGTTCCCTGCCCCCCAGCCGGCCGGTCCTGCCCCGTTCCCTTCCCCCCCAGCCGGCCGGTCCTGCCCCATTCCCTGCCCCCCCCAGCCGGCCGGTCCTGCCCCATTCCCTTTCCCCCCCAGCCGGCCGGTCCTGCCCCATTCCCTTTCCCCCCAGCCGGCCGGTCCTGCCCCATTCCCTTTCCCCCCCAGCCGGCCGGTCCTGCCCCATTCCCTGCCCCCCCCAGCCGGCCGGTCCTGCCCCATTCCCTTTCCCCCCAGCCGGCCGGTCCTGCCCCGTTCCCTTCCCCCCCAGCCGGCCGGTCCTGCCCCATTCCCTGCCCCCCCCAGCCGGCCGGTCCTGCCCCATTCCCTGCCCCCCCCAGCTGGCCGGTCCTGCCCCATTCCCTGCCCCCCCAGCCGGCCGGTCCTGCCCCATTCCCTGCCCCCCCAGCCGGCCGGTCCTGCCCCATTCCCTGCCCCCCAGCCGGCCGGTCCTGCCTCATTCCCTGCCCCCCCAGCCGGCCGGTCCTGCCCCATTCCCTGCCCCCGCCCCAGCCGGCCGGTCCTGCCCCATTCCCTTCCCCCCCAGCCGGCCGGTCCTGCCCCATTCCCTTCCCCCCAACCAGCCGGTCCTCCCCATTCCCTGCCCCCCCAGCCGGCCGGTCCTGCCCCATTCCCTGCCACCCCCCACAGCCGACCGGTCCTGCCCCCCGAGCCGGCCGGCCCTGGCCTGGGCCGGAAGGAGCCGGCGCCCCCCAGCTCTGCCCCATGGTGCCCGTCTCGGCAGGCTTTGACGACTTCAACCTCTCAATCCACACGGACATGGCGTCGGTGACCAAGGCCATGGCCTCGCCCGAGTCGGGGCTGGAGGTGCGCGACCGCATGTGGCTGAAAATCACCATCCCCAACGCCTTCCTGGGTACGTGCCGGCCCCCCGCCCCCCGGCGCCCCACCTCGCCCCGCCCCCCCCGCTGACGGCTCCCTGCCCCGCCAGGCTCGGACGTGGTGGACTGGCTGTATCACCACGTGGAGGGCTTCCAGGACCGGCGGGAGGCGCGGAAGTACGCCAGCAACCTGCTGAAGGCCGGCTTCATCCGGCACACGGTGAACAAAATCACCTTCTCGGAGCAGTGCTACTACGTCTTCGGCGACCTGCGGGGCTGCGAGAACTGTGAGCCGCCCCCCACAGCCGGGGGCCCTGAGCCGGCCAGCCCTGCCCCATTCCCTGCCGCTGAGCCAGCCAGCCCTGCCCTGGGCCGGGGGAGCCGGCGCCCCTGGAGGGGCCAGGCCCTGCCCCATTCCCTGCCGCTGAGCCAGCCAGTCCTGCCCCGGGCCGGGGGAGCCGGCGCCCCTGGAGGGGACAGACCCTGCCCCATTCCCTGCCCCTGAGCCAGCCAGTCCTGCCCCGGGCCGGGGGAGCCGGCGCCCCTGGAGGGGCCAGGCCCTGCCCCATTCCCACCCCCTGAGCCAGCCAGTCCTGCCCCGGGCCGGGGGAGCCGGCGCCCCTGGAGGGGACAGACCCTGCCCCATTCCCACCCCCTGAGCCAGCCAGTCCTGCCCTGGGCCGGGGGAGCCGGCGCCCCTGGAGGGGCCAGGCCCTGCCCCATTCCCTGCCGCTGAACCAGCCAGCCCTGCCCTGGGCCGGGGGAGCCGGCGCCCCTGGAGGGGCCAGGCCCTGCCCCATTCCCACCCCCTGAGCCAGCCAGTCCTGCCCTGGGCCGGGGGGAGCCGGCACCCCAGAGGGGCCAGGCCCTGCCCCATTCCTACCCCCTGAGCCAGCCAGTCCTGCCCTTGGCCCATGGGGGGTAACAGCTGGGGCGTATCTCTGACCTCCCGTCTCTGCCTTCCAGACATGGCCAACTTGTCTCTCAACGACAACGACGGCTCCAGCGGGGCCTCGGACCAGGACACGCTGGCGCCTCTCCCCCTGCCCGGGGCCACGCCCTGGCCTCTAATGCCCACCTTCTCCTACCAGTACCCGGCCCCCCACCCCTACAGCACGCAGCCTCCGCCCTACCACGAGCTCTCCTCCTACAGCTACGGTGTGGGCAGTGCCGGCAGCCAGCACAGCGAGGGTGAGATGCCCCGGACGCCTGGGTTCTCTCCCTGGTGCTGGGAGGGCAGTGGGGGCTGGTGGTTAGAGCAGGGGGTGGGAGCCAGGACTCCTGGGTTCTCTCCCTGGTGCTGGGAGGGCAGTGGGGGCTGGTGGTTAGAGCAGGGAGGTGGGAGCCAGGACTCCTGGGTTCTCTCCCTGGCGCTGGGAGGGCAGTGGGGGCTGGTGGTTAGAGCAGGGAGGTGGGAGCCAGGACGCCTGGGTTCTCTCCCTGGTGCTGGGAGGGCGGTGGGGGCTGGTGGTTAGAGCAGGGGGTGGGAGCCAGGACTCCTGGGTTCTCTCCCTGGTGCTGGGAGGGCAGTGGGGGCTGGTGGTTAGAGCAGGGAGGTGGGAGCCAGGACTCCTGGGTTCTCTCCCCGGCGCTGGGAGGGCCGTGGGGGCTGGTGGTTTGGGGGGTGGGGCCGAGAGCCAGGACTCCTGGGTTCTCTCCCTGGTGCTGGGAGGGCAGTGGGGGCTGGTGGTTAGAGCAGGGAGGTGGGAGCCAGGACTCCTGGGTTCTCTCCCCGGCGCTGGGAGGGCAGTGGGGGCTGGTGGTTAGAGCAGGGGGTGGGAGCCAGGACTCCTGGGTTCTCTCCCCGGCGCTGGGAGGGCAGTGGGGGCTGGTGGTTAGAGCAGGGGGTGGGAGCCAGGACTCCTGGGTTCTCTCCCCGGCGCTGGGAGGGCAGTGGGGGCTGGTGGTTTGGGGGGTGGGGCCGGGAGCCAGGACTCCTGGGTTTGGCCTGTGGATTTTGGAGCGTCCAACTCCCCCCCTGCCCCCGTGTGGTTCCAGGGAGCCGGAGCAGCGGGTCGAACCGGAGCGACGGGGGCGGGGGGAGCCGGGGGAAGGCCAAGGACGAGAAGGGGGCCCCCGAATCGAAGTCGGGCAGCGGCAGCGAATCAGAGTACTCCACCCGCAGCAGCCTGAGGCGGGCCGAGCCAGGGGGCGGGGCCACGGGAGGCCCCACCCCCGCGGGGGGCGTGGCCGAGCCAGGGGGCGGGGCCCCCCCTCGCAGCCACCACAGCCTGGTGAGCGGCACCCGCTCCCACCACTCCCTCCACTCCTACGGCCCCCCCGGCGTGCCCTTGCCCTACAACCCCATGATGGTTATGATGGTGCCCCCCGGCGCCGCCTCCGTGCAGCCCCCCGGCGCTCCCCCGGTCCGCGACCTGGCCTCGGTGCCCCCGGAGCTGACCGCCAGCCGCCAGTCCTTCCACATGGCCATGGGCAACCCCAGCGAGTTCTTCGTCGACGTCATGTGACTCCCCGGCCTGCCCTCGCCCGCGTGGCCCCCGTCCGGGCCACCAGAGCCACCCGCCAGCGCGCCTTCCTCGGCGCCTTTGCACGCCGCGGCGGCGTCCTCCGGTGGTGCCGTGAAGCCCCCTGGCTCTGCGGCCGGTGCCGAGCCTGCCTGGGCCAAGGCCGGGCCTCGGTTTCCCCTCATCGCCGGCCTCTTCCCCGGAGGCGGCCTTCACCCGAGCTGACTTTTCGCCCCAGCGCCTTCCAGGGTCGCCGGGGTCCGGCCCTCCCGCCACGTGGCCTGCGGCCTCGGAGACTTCTGGGCATCCCACCACCGGCTTCTCGGCCGCCTGCGGTCACGTGGCTGTCCTCCATCGTGGATACCCCAGGCTCTCCGTTAACCACGTCTCCCCCGCCCACGTGGCTCGGTCTTCTCTTCCCGCCCGGGCCGTGGCCTCCCGTGACCCACCGCCGGGCGCCCGGGCCGCCCCCGTTTTCGACGGTACTCTCCCGAAAACACGCTCCCCTCCCGGGGACGGGCCCCCGGCCCTGCCCCCACAGATGGTTATTTTTTCTTCCCGAAAGATCCTGGTTTTGTAACTTTTTTAATACTGATTTTTACAAAAAAAAAAAAGAAATACACTTTTTGGAGACATTTTTCTAAACGTGCTTCGTATTAAAAAAAAAAACCCAAAAAACGGAGAGTTTTTGGAAGGTCGTTTTTATTTATTGCCACCCTCCATCTTCTCCTTCGCCCCCAAACTCGCCTCATTGGGGTCCAGTATCGGAGGGGTGTCTCCCCCCGCAGAAGAAGCGCTCAATTATACCCTTCCTGGCGCACCCTTACGGGGGGGTTCCCCCCCTTTTTCAGCCACCTTTATAGACTAGCTGTCCCCCGTCACTGGGGCTGGGGGTCCCCCTTTCAGGAGCAGCGTCCCCCCCGGCTCCCAGAGGTGGAATCCGGTCAGGAATGATGTATTTATTGTTTCCCGCTGTGGTGTCCCGAACGGCGAAAGCATGAAATAAAAGCCCACCGGAGGAGGAAAACGGCTCAGAAAGGAGGCGCGCCGGACTGCAGCACGGGGGTGGGGGGGTTGGGGAGCAGCTTCTTGGGAAACTGAGGCGGGCAGCAGTGAGGCCAGGGCTGTCAGGCACGCGGCCCCGAGGTGAGAGGCTTGGGAACATGGGGTTGAGAGTGGGGGGCTGGGAGCCAGGACTCCTGGGTTCTCTCTATTGTTGGGGGCTGGTGGTCAGAGCAGGGGCTGGGAGCCAGGACTCCTGGGTTCTGTCCCCGGCGCTGGGAGGGCAGTGGGGGCTGGTGGTCAGAGCAGGGGGTGGGAGCCAGGACTCCTGGGTTCTCTCCCCGGCGCTGGGAGGGCAGTGGGGGCTGGTGGTTAGAGCAGGGGGTGGGAGCCAGGACTCCTGGGTTCTCTCCCTGGCGCTGGGGGGCAGTGGGGGATGGTGGGTAGGGCAGGGGTGGGAGCCAGGACTCCTGGGTTCTCTCCCTGGCGCTGGGAGGGCAGTGGGGGCTGGTGGGTAGAGCAGGGGGTGGGAGCCAGGACTCCTGGGTTCTCTCCCTGGCGCTGGGAGGGCAGTGGGGGCTGGTGGGTAGAGCAGGGGGTGGGAGCCAGGACTCCTGGGTTCTCTCCCTGGCGCTGGGGGGCAGTGGGGGCTGGTGGTTAGAGGAGGGGGTGGGAGCCAGGACTCCTGGGTTCTCTCCCCGGCGCTGGGAGGGCAGTGGGGGCCGGTGGTTAGAGCAGAGGCCGGGAACCAGGACTCCTGGGTTCTCTCCCCGGCACTGGGAGGGCAGTGGGGGCTGGTGGTTAGAGCAGGGGGTGGGAGCCAGGACTCCTGGGTTCTCTCCCCGGCACTGGGAGGGCAGTGGGGGCTGGTGGTTAGAGCAGGGGTGGGAGCCAGGACTCCTGGGTTCTCTCCCCGGCGCTGGGAGGGCAGTGGGGGCTGGTGGTCAGAGCAGGGGGTGGGAGCCAGGACTCCTGGGTTCTCTCCCCGGCGCTGGGAGGGCAGTGGGGGCTGGTGGTTAGAGCAGGGGGCGGGAGCCAGGACTCCTGGGTTCTCTCCCCGGCGCTGGGAGGGCAGTGGGGGCTGGTGGTCAGAGCAGGGGGCGGGAGCCAGGACTCCTGGGTTCTCTCCCCGGCGCTGGGAGGGCAGTGGGGGCTGGTGGTTAGAGCAGGGGTGGGAGCCAGGACTCCTGGGTTCTCTCCCCGGCGCTGGGAGGGCAGTGGGGGCTGGTGGTTAGAGCAGGGGGTGGGAGCCAGGACTCCTGGGTTCTCTCCCCGGCGCTGGGAGGGCAGTGGGGGCTGGTGGTTAGAGCAGGGGCTGGGCTCCCTTGACTGCTGTGGGGCTAAGGGAGCAGGCGCTGGGTGGGGGGTTTAAGGAGTTTTCTGGTGCTGGGGGGGCTCCTGTGTCCCAGTGGGGTGAAGTTCATGGGGGGGACAATGCGATGAGACGGGGGCTGGAGGCGGCCATGTTGTTTGAGGGCACCCTGCCTTCAGCCTTTGAACAAAGGGACAAGGCGGCCATTGTAGGTAAGGGCAACCTGGATTCTCCCAGACTGGAGACTTAGGGGGCGGCCATTATAGATGAGGGCAGGCGGGCTTCTGCCTTATTGGAGAGGGGCAGCTGCGGCCATGTTTGATGAGGGCAAGCTGGCCTGTGCGCGACTGGAGAGCGGGAGTCGCTGGCCATTTTAGGTGAGGGCAGGGTGGCTTCTGCCCTGTTGGGTAATGAGGGCCGGCGGCCATTTTAGGTGAGGGCAGCCTGGCGGGCCTACTCCGTGAAGAGTAGTGAGGGTCGGCCATTTTAGGTGTGGGCAAACTGGCTTCACGCCCCTTCCGAACAATGGGAGCTCGCGGCCATTTTGGCTCCGGGCAGCCTGGCGCGGGAGTCCTTGATCTGACTGAGTTGGGCGGGGGAAGGCGCCTGCCCCCCCCCACCTGTCAATCAAACCGCAGCGGGCGGGAGGTGCTGTTTTGCATAAATTACCACAAATTTGCATGCAGGGGAGCGGGCGGGGCTGGCAGCGGCGCGCGCGGGCAGGGGGAATCCCCGGGTCGGTGACGCGTCACTGGTGACGTCCACCAGCCCCGCCCCGCCCCCCCGGCCGGTGGCCTTGCGGGGCGGGGGCGGGTCGCACTCACCGGTCCGGCCATGCGGGGAGAGAGAGCGGCCCCCGGGCTCTGCCTGCGGCTCCTGCGCCCGCGGTAGGGGGCGCTGTGGGGCGGGGAGGAGCAGGTGGGGGTTGCAGTGGGGAGCTGTGGGGCAGGGGGACAGGTGGGGGGCGCAGTGGGGAGCTGTGGGGCAGGGGGACAGGTGGGGGGCGCAGTGGGGATCTGCGGGGTGGGGAGCAGGTGGGGGGGCGCTGTGGGGCGGGGAGGACCAGGTGGGGGGCGCAGTGGGGAGCTGTGGGGCAGGGGGACAGGTGTGGGGCGCAGTGGGGATCTGCGGGGTGGGGAGCAGGTGGGGAGGCGCTGTGGGGCGGGGGGGATAGGTAGGGGTTGCAGTGGGGAGTTGTGGGGCAGGGGGACAGGTGGGGGACGCTGTGGGGAGCTGTGGGGCGGGGGTCAGGTGTGGGGCTCAGTGGGGAGCTGTGGGGTGGGGGGTCAGGTGGGGGGTGCTGTGGGGTGGGGGAGGAGGATACAGGGACTGCTCCCCCCGTATAGGGCCCTGATGCTGATCCCCCTCCCCTCTGCACCCAGCTCTCAGGGGACCCCACCCCCCACGGACCCCACCCTCCTGCGCCATGGGGCCTGCCCGTACAGTACCCCTGCCGCTGAGGTAAGGACACGCAGGCTGAGCTGGGGGTCTGGGTGCAAGAAATGCTGTCAGCTAAACTGCCAAACACCCCAGAGGTGGGCGCATCTCGGCGCCGGGCGAGGAGTCCCTGTGTCCCGGGCTGCCCCGCCCCAGAGGTGGGCGCATCTCGGCGCCAGGCGAGGGGTTCCCGTGTCCCCGGCCGCCCCGCCCCAGAGCTGGGCACATCTCGGCACTGGGTCCCCATGTCACTGGTCACCCCGCCCAGAGGTGGGCGCATCTCAGCACCGGGCAAGGGGTCCCTGTGTCCCCAGCCGCCCCGCCCCAGAGCTGGGCGCATCTCAGCACTGGGTCCCCGTGTCCCCGGCTGCCCTGCCCCAGAGATGGGCGCATCTCAGCACTGGGTCCCCGTGTCCCCGGCTGCCCTGCCCCAGAGATGGGCGCATCTCAGCACTGGGTCCCCGTGTCCCCGGCTGCCCTGCCCCAGAGATGGGCGCATCTCGGCACTGGGTCCCCGTGTCCCCGGCTGCCCCGCCCCAGAGGTGGGCGCATCTCAGGCCTGCTCTCCCCGCAGTCCATGGCGTACATGATCAGCGCTAACATGGATGCAGGAGCAACCGATTTCCAGACCGAAGCTGCAATCGCCAAAATCTTTGGCTCAGTGAGGCTCCTGGGGGGCCGGGGGGCTGGGGCCGGAGCCGGGGGGCTCTCAGCCAGCTGGGGGTACAATAACGAGGGCTGGGGGCTGTTATCCACAAGAAGCCGCCTGGACGGTGACGGACACGTGTGTCCAGACCATGGGGGGAATGGGCTTCATGAAAGTGAGTGAGGGGCTCCCCCCACCTCCCCCACCAGGTGTTGGGGTCCCCCCTCGGTCTCCTGCCCTGGGTGTCGGGGTCCCCCTTGTTTCTTCCCTCCAGGTTTCGGGGTCCCCTCCTGCCCTGGGTGTCGGGGTCCCCCTTGTTTCTTCCCTCCAGGTTTCGGGGTCCCTCCTGCCCTGGGTGTCGGGGTCCCCCTTGTGCCTTCCCTCCAGGTTTCGGGGTCTCCCCCCTCCCTCCCTGCCTGGGTGTCAGTGTCTGTCTGCCACCAGCCGCTGCCCCCCCCGCACCCCAGGACGCCAGCGTGGAGCGAATTCTCCGTTTCCGTATCTTCGAGGGCACCAATGAAATCCTGAGGCTTTTTGTCGCCCTGAACGGCTTCCAGGTGCTGGGGGGCGGCCGGGGGTGGGGGGGGGGACGGGGGTGTAACTCAGAGGGGTGGGGGTGGGGGTGAGGCCACCTGGGGAGGAAAACTGTGGGGGGAGGGTGTCGGGAGGGGGCAGTTTTGGGGTGGGGACCTCTGGAGCCGGTTGTGGGGTGGAGGTCGTCCCCCCCGCCCCCCACGGCTCTAACTGTGCCCCCCACAGGGCGTCGGGAACCGGCTGCGTGGGTTACAACGGGCCTTGAAGAGCCCCCTGGGCAACGTGGGGTTACTGGCCCAGGAAGCCACCCAGCGCCTCCGCAGGTAACGGGGGGAAGGGGCCGCACCCCCCAACCCTGGGGGGGGCCGTTCCCAGGGGTGGGGTCATCACCCAGTGGGATTTTTGGGGGACTCTTATCTGTTTCAAGGGCTCCCCCAAGGAGAGAGAGTGAGTTACGAGGCTCTACTTGCTGCCAGGGATTGAGCTGAGCTTTAACCAGCCGTAGCTGCTTAACGTTCTCCCACCTGTTGGTTTTGGGGTGGGGGGCCCCCAATCCAGAGGCCCCAACACTGCCCTCCAAGTAGGTGCGCCCCTGGAAATGGGATGACCCCGATCCCAGCTGTGCTCTGAATTGACCCCGTTTGTCTGTCAATAATAAATGCTGTTATTTCGGATGATTAAAGTCTTTCGACTTCCCTGCGTGGCTGCTTGAGCGGGGGGGGCGGAGGGGATTGGAGCAAGGGGGGCCGGGAGCCAGGACTCCTGGGTTCTCTCCCTGGTGCTGTGGGGGCTGGTGGTTAGAGCAGGAGGCCGGGAGCCAGGACTCCTGGGTTCTCTTGCCGGCGCTGGGAGGGCAGTGAGGGCTGGTGGTTAGAGCAGGGGGCCAGGAGCCAGGACTCCTGGGTTCTCTCCCTGGCACTGGGAGGGCAGTGGGGGCTGGTGGGTAGAGCAGGGGGGGCTGGGAGCCAGGACTCCTGGGTTCTCTCCCTGGCTCTAGGAGGGCAGTGGGGGCTGGTGGATAGAGCAGGGGGCGGGAGCCAGGACTCCTGGGTTCTCTCCCCGGCGCTGGGAGGGCAGTGGGGGCTGGTGGGTAGAGCAGGGGCCGGGAGCCAGGACTCCTGGGTTCTCTCCCCGGCACTGGGAGGGCAGTGGGGGCTGGTGGGTAGAGCAGGGGCCGGGAGCCAGGACTCCTGGGTTCTCTCCCCGGCGCTGGGGGGCAGTGGGGGCTGGTGGGTAGAGCAGGGGGTGGGAGCCAGGACTCCTGGGTTCTCTCCCTGGCTCTAGGAGGGCAGTGGGGGCTGGTGGGTAGAGCAGGGGGCGGGAGCCAGGACTCCTGGGTTCTCTCCCCGGCGCTGGAAGGGCAGTGGGGGCTGGTGGTTAGAGCAGGGGCCGGGAGCCAGGACTCCTGGGTTCTCTCCCCGGCGCTGGGAGGGCAGTGGGGGCTGGTGGTTAGAGCAGGGGCCGGGAGCCAGGACTCCTGGGTTCTCTCCCCGGTGCTGGGAGGGCAGTGGGGGCTGGTGGTTACAGCAGGGGCCGGGAGCCAGGACTCCTGGGTTCTCTCCCCGGTGCTGGGAGGGCAGTGGGGGCTGGTGGTTAGAGCAGGGGCCGGGAGCCAGGACTCCTGGGTTCTCTCCCCGGCGCTGGGAGGGCAGTGGGGGCTGGTGGGTAGAGCAGGGGGCCGGGAGCCAGGACTCCTGGGTTCTCTCCCCGGTGCTGGGAGGGCAGTGGGGGCTGGTGGTTAGAGCAGGGGGCCGGGAGCCAGGACTCCTGGGTTCTCTCCCCGGCGCTGGAAGGGCAGTGGGGGCTGGTGGGTAGAGCAGACTCCATGGTCCCCAGTGACACCAGAGTGCCCAGCTCCAACGTGCTCTTCAATTCTAACGTGGTCCTCCACACCACTATGGTCTTCAGTGACGCCTGGGTCCCCAGCTCCAGTGTGGTCCCCGATGCCAACGTGGTCCCCAGTGCCGCCACGGTCCTCCCTCCAGCATGGTCCTCAGTTGGACATAACGAAGAAACAGGTCCCCTCCAGACTGACCTGAGGGGGTGATGCCCCGAGAGCCCCAGGCGGGAGCCAGAGAAATATGGGGGGGGCCTTACCCTTGTAGGACGGTTGGGGGGCACAGGAGTCACATGGGGGCAGGGAGCAGACACCGGTGGTCCCTTTGATGGGGGGGGATAATCAGGCCAACTTTCTATGGATTTCTTGGGGGTGGGGGGTGACATGTCCCTGTGGGGGAGAAGCCCCCCCAACCCCCGGGGCCAAACTACGCTACCCAGAATGCACAGGGGCACCCAAGCTTTTAAGCCGGCAGCTGTCGGGAAGGCAGATTATGGGATTAGCGTGGGTCTGCCCCCTCCCCGCCACAGGCTGGGCCCCAGGATGCCAAGGAAACTAAAAGGTAGCCCCCCTGAACCCCCAAACCAGGCAGCTTCAGGATAGCTTGGAAGGGGAGATAGAGGTTCCCCGATTTCCCGCCCCCCCCCCGTTGTGGTAAATGGGAGCCCTGGGTGTGAGAGGTGGAGGCGACGGGGGTGTGGACAAGCGGGAGGTGGTGAGGGGTTGTGTAGTGTTGTGCGGTCGGATGGGGAGGTGTGAGTCTGTGAGGGGTTGTGTAGTGTGGAGTCGGACGAAAGGTGTGTTTGTGTTGTTGTGTTGGACGTGAGGTGGGAGTATGCGTGTGGTTGTGTAGTGTTGTGGGGTTGCATGGGGAGGTTGCGAGGGGTTGCGTAGTGTTGTGGTGTTGGATGGGGAAGTGGGAGGTAGTGAGGGGTTGTGTAGTGTTGTTGTGCGGGACGCGAGGTGGGAGTATGCGTGTGGTTGTGTAATATTGTGGGGTTGGATGGGGAGATTGTGAGGGGTTGTGTAGTGTTGTTGTGTTGGATGCGAGGTGGGAGTATGCGTGTGGTTGTGTAGTGTTGTGGGGTTGGATGGGGAGGTTGCGAGAGGTTGTGTAGTGTTGTGGTGTTGGATGGGGAAGTGGGAGGTTGTGAGGGGTTGTGTAGTGTTGTTGTGTTGGACGCGAGGTGGGAGCCTGCGTGTGGTTGTGTAGTGTTGTGGGGTCGGATGGGGAGGTTGCGAGGGGTTGTGTAGTGTTGTTGTGTTGGATGCGAGGTGGGAGTATGGGTGTGGTTGTGTAGTGTTGTGGGGTTGCATGGGGAGGTTGCGAGAGGTTGTGTAGTGTTGTTGTGTTGGACACGAGGTGGGAGTATGCGTGTGGTTGTGTAGTGTTGTGGTGTTGGATGGGGAAGTGGGAGGTAGTGAGGGATTGTGTAGTGTTGTTGTGTTGGACGCGAGGTGGGAGTATGCGTGTGGTTGTGTAGTGTTGTGGGGTCGGATGGGGAGGTTGCGAGGGGTTGTTGTGTTGGATGCGAGGTGGGAGTATGGGTGTGGTTGTGTAGTGTTGTGGGGTTGGATGGGGAGGTTGCGAGAGGTTGTGTAGTGTTGTTGTGTTGGACACGAGGTGGGAGTATGCGTGTGGTTGTGTAGTGTTGTGGTGTTGGATGGGGAAGTGGGAGGTAGTGAGGGGTTGTGTAGTGTTGTTGTGTTGGACGCGAGGTGGGAGTATGGGTGTGGTTGTGTAGTGTTGTGGTGTTGGATGGGGAAGTGGGAGGTAGTGAGGGGTTGTGTAGTGTTGTTGTGTTGGACGCGAGGTGGGAGCCTGCGTGTGGTTGTGTAGTGTTGTGGGGTTGCATGGGGAGGTTGCGAGGGGTTGCGTAATGCTGTTGTGTCAAACGCGAGGTGGGAGTCTGCGTGTGGTTGTGTAGTGTTGTGGGGTTGCATGGGGAGGTTGCGAGGGGTTGCGTAATGCTATTGTGTTGGACGCGAGGTGGGAGCCTGCGTGTGGTTGTGTAGTGTTGTGGGGTTGCATGGGGAGGTTGCGAGGGGTTGCGTAATGCTGTTGTGTCAAACGCGAGGTGGGAGTCTGCGTGTGGTTGTGTAGTGTTGTGTGCGGGAGCATGTGTAGGATTGCAGAGTCACAAAGGGCGAGCCGGGTGTGACCCCCCAGGGCTGTGTGTGTTGTGTTTGTGTAGCAGGGTGTGCGTTGTGTGGCTGACGGCCGGGAGAGGAGTGTGTACTGCCCCTTGTGTGTGTGAAGACAGTGTACTTAGGGGGTGGTGCTGCACTGTGTCCCTGCCCCCCAAGTTCCCCCCATGTCACCCTCCAGACACCCTCCCCCCCCGACTGGGTGCTCCCGGACTCACCTCCTCCAGGGGCTCCCTCTCCGTGGGGCGGGAGTCCCCCCAGCCCAGCCTGACCCCCACGTGCCCCCCACCCCCCAGAGGCCCAGGCTGCCCTGCGCCCCATGGAGCAGAGCCCGGACCCCAGCGTGCGGCAGCGAGCCCAGGTCCTGCTGGGCCTCTTCCAGAGCCACCTCTTCCAGGCCTTGCTGGGTAGGTGTGGGGCTGGAGGTGGGGCTGGTGCAGTAGGGGAGGGGCTGGCACAGGAGGAGGGGGAGGAGCTAAGGTGCTGGAGGCGGGGCTGGCACAGGAGGGGAGGGGCCGAGGTTGATGGGGAGGGGCTGGAGGCGGGGCTGGCACAGGAGGGAAGGGGCCGAGGTTCAGGGGGAGGGGCCTAGGGGCTGGAGGCGGGGCTGGCACAGGAGGGGAGGGGCCGAGGTTGATGGGGAGGGGCTGGAGGCGGGGCTGGCACAGGAGGGAAGGGGCCGAGGTTCAGGGGGAGGGGCCTAGGGGCTGGAGGCGGGGCTGGCACAGGAGGGGAGGGGCCGAGGTTGATGGGGAGGGGCTGGAGGAGGGGCTGGCACAAGAGGGGGGGGTCAGGGGGAGGGGCTTAAGTGCTGAAGGTGGGGATGGCACAGGAGGGGAGGGACTTAGAGTCGTGAGGCTGGAGCATAAGGACTGGGGGCGGGGCTTAAGGGCTGGGGGCGGGGCTGGCACACGGTGGGAGGAGCCAATGGAGCAGGGTCGGGGCTTAGGACTGTGGGAAGGGGCTGACGGATTGAGCAGGGCTAGAGGGACGGACACCTCAGGGGCGGAGCTTAAGGAGTGGGGAGGGGCAGAAGGGGCGGGGCCTAAAGGGAGAGACTGGTGGAGGGGGCGGGGCCTCCAGAGCGATGGGCGGGGCTTACATCGTGGGGAAAACCCTTCCCCAGCTGCGGTCTCGCCTGCGGGGGGGGGGCCCGATCCTCCCCGGGGGGCTGTGGGGGGGGGCGGGAGGACACCCCTTTCCCCGGGGGCGCTCACGTCTTGTCCCCCCCCCTCCCCAGACATCCAGGAGGTCTACGAGGCGACCCTGACGGACGCGCAGCCCCTGACGGCGCGCAGGGCTCGGGCCAAGGTAACCGCAGCGGCCTCCAGACCCCCCGGCCGCCCCCTCGCCCGCCGCCCCGTCCGTCCGTCCGTCCCCGCTCACTTGCTCGCCGCCCCGTCCATCCCCTTGAGCACCGCCTCACCTGGGGCGGGGCAGCCCAGGACACGGGGACCCCTCGCCCGGCGCCGAGATGCGCCCACCTCTGGGGAGGGGCGGCCGGTGATGCAGGGACCCCTCCCCTGGCGCTGAGATGCGCCCACCTCTGGGGCGGGGCGGCCGGGGACACGGGGACCCCTCGCCCGGCGCCGAGATGCGCCCACCTCTGGGGCGGGGCGGCCGGGGACACGGGGACCCCTCGCCCGGCGCCGAGATGCGCCCACCTCTGGGGCGGGGCGCCCGGTGACGCGGGGACCCCTCCCCTGGCGCCGAGATGCGCCCACCTCTGGGGCGGGGCGGCCGGTGACGCAGGGACCCCTCGCCCGGCGCCGAGATGCGCCCAGCTCTGGGGCGGGGCGGCCGGGGACACGGGGACCCCTCGCCCGGCGCCGAGATGCGCCCAGCTCTGGGGCGGGGCGGGCGACTCTCTGTGATGCTAGTGAAGAGGGGGGCGGGGAGGCGGTGGGGTGGCATTTCAGGACCGAGAACGGAGTCGCTCGCGATGGGGATGGCTCCGGTCTCCTGGGTCCCCAGCCCCAGACTTGGGGGGCGACAATGAGGGGCCTGGGGGGTCTCTCGTACCCACGAGATTTTTAGATCTATTCCCGGCTTGAAAAATCTCTCTCTAGCGCCCCCTTATGGGCCCCTGCCCCACAGCGTCCCCTTATGGGTCTCCGCCCCACTGCCTGCCCCACAGCGCCCCCTTATGGGCCTGCGTCCCACTGCCTGCCCCACAGCGCCCCCTTGAAGTATTTATTGGTTCTGGGATGTACCATTGAGGAGGAGGGGGTGTTAGCGGTGGTCTGTACCAATGGGGGGCAGTGTCGGGGGGGTGGAAGGTACCAATGGGGGGTGTAGAAGAAAATGTTATGGGCTGGTTTGTACCAATGGGGGCAGTGTGGGGGTGGAAGGTACCAATGGGGGGGGGTGTAGAAGAGAATGTTATGGGCTGGTCTGTACCAATGGGGGCAGTGTGGGGGTGGAAAGTACCAATGGGGGGGGTGTAGAAGAGAATATTATGGGCTGGTCTGTACCAATGGGGGCAGTGTGGGGGTGGAAGGGACCAATGGGGGGTGTAGAAGAGAATGTTATGGGGTGGTCTGTACCAATGGGAGGCAGTGTGGGGGGTGAAAGTACCAATGGGGGGTGTAGAAGAGAATGTTATGGGCTGGTTTGTACCAATGGGGGCAGTGTGGGGGGTGAAAGTACCAATGGGGGGTGTAGAAGAGAATGTTATGGGCTGGTCTGTACCAACGGGGGCAGTGTGGGGGTGGAAGGTACCAATGGGGGGTGTAGAAGAGAATGTTATGGGCTGGTTTGTACCAACGGGGGCAGTGTGGGGGTGGAAGGTACCAATGGGGGGCTGTAGAAGAGAATGTTCTGGGCTGGTTTGTACCAATGGGGGGCAGTGTGGGGGTGGAAGGTACCAATGGGGGGTGTAGAAGAGAATGTTCTGGGCTGGTTTGTACCAATGGGGGGCAGTGTGGGGGTGAAAGTACCAATGGGGGGTTGTAGAAGAGAATGTTATGGGCTGGTTTGTACCAATGGGGGCAGTGTGGGGGTGGAAGGTACCCATGAGGGGGTGTAGAAGAGAATGTTATGGGCTGGTTTGTACCAATGGGGGCAGTGTGGGGGGTGAAAGTACCAATGGGGGGTGTAGAAGAGAATGTTATGGGCTGGTCTGTACCAACGGGGGCAGTGTGGGGGTGGAAGGTACCAATGGGGGGTGTAGAAGAGAATGTTATGGGCTGGTTTGTACCAACGGGGGCAGTGTGGGGGTGGAAGGTACCAATGGGGGGTGTAGAAGAGAATGTTATGGGCTGGTTTGTACCAATGGGGGCAGTGTGGGGGTGGAAGGTACCAATGGGGGGGGGTGTAGAAGAGAATGTTATGGGCTGGTCTGTACCAATGGGGGACAGTGTGGGGGTGAAAGTACCAATGGGGGGTTGTAGAAGAGAATGTTATGGGCTGGTTTGTACCAATGGGGGCAGTGTGGGGGTGGAAGGTACCAATGGGGGGTGTAGAAGAGAATGTTATGGGCTGGTTTGTACCAATGGAGGCAGTGTGGGGGGTGAAAGTACCAATGGGGGGTGTAGAAGAGAATGTTATGGGCTGGTTTGTACCAATGGGGGCAGTGTGGGGGTGGAAGGTACCAATGAGGGGTGTAGAAGATAATGTTATGGGCTGGTCTGTACCAATGGGGGACAGTGTGGGGGGTGAAAGTACCAATGAGGGGTGTAGAAGAGAATGTTATGGGCTGGTTTGTACCAATGGGGGCAGTGTGGGGTTCGAAAGTACCAATGGCGGGGGGGTGTAGAAGAGAATGTTATGGGCTGGTCTGTACCAACGGGGGCAGTGTGGGGTGGAAGGTACCCGGAGGGGGTGGAGAAGGTGATAGGATGGGGCAGTCTATGGCAATTGGGGTGGTGTGGTGGTGGAAGGTACCAATAGGGTGTGCGCAAAAGGGGATGGTATGGGGTGGTCTGGACCAATGCAGGGCAGCACGGGGGTGGAAAGTTCCAATGGGGTGCGGAGAGGGTGGTCTGTACCAATGGAGTTCAGTGTGGGGGCGGAAGGTCCCAATAAGGGTGGAGAAAGGAATGTTACGGGGTGGTCTGTACCAATAGGGGTGCAGAGAATGGAATGTTATGGGGTGGTCTGTACCAATGGGGGAACAGTGTGGGGGCGGAAGGTACCAATAGGGGTACAGAGAAGGGGATGGTATGGAACGCCTGTACCACTGAGGAGCAGTGTGGGGGTGGAAGGTACCAGTAGGGGTACGGAGAAGGGGATGTTATGGGGTGGTCTGTACCAATGAGGAGCAGTGTGGGGGTGGAAGGTACCAATGGGGAGGGCGGAGAAGGGGGTGGGGTGTATCAATGGGGTCAGTGTGAGGGTGGAAGGTACCAAGGGGGAGTGGAGGAGGGAATGTTATATGGTGGTCTATACCACTGGGGAGCGGTGTGGAGGTGGAAAGTACCAATAGTGATATAGCGAAGGGGGTGGTATGGGGTGGCCTGTACCAACTGCAGGGCAGCATGGGGGTGGAAAGTACCAACAGGAGTGCGGAGAGGGGGGTGGTCTCTATTAGTTTGGGAGTGGAGGATGCCAGTGGGGCTGGTGGGGGCTGTACCAAGGGCTGTTCTGGGGAGTGGGGTACCCACCTTGTGCAGGGAAAGGCTGCACCCAGAATGAACATTTCTGCCGTGGTGTCGTGGGGCTGGGTGGGGGGCAGGGCCTGGCCCCTCTAGGGGCGCTGGCTCCCCCCGGCCCAGGGCAGGACTGGCTGGCTCAGGGGGTGGGAATGGGGCAGGGCCTGGCCCCTCCAGGGATGCCGGCTCCCCCCAGCCCAGGGCAGGACTGGCTGGCTCAGGGGCAGGGAATGGGGCAGGGCCTGGCCCCTCCAGGGGCGCCGGCTCCCCCGGCCCAGGGCAGGACTGGCTGGCTCAGGGGTGGGAATGGGGCAGGGCCTGGCCCCTCTAGGGGGGGGTGTGAGAAGTCAGTGGTGTCTCTAGCCAGGTGTGTGTCAGGGTGTGGTGGTGTGGATTTCTGGCTTGTGCGCGCGTGCGCACGCGCACACACACACACACACACACACACACACAGAGGGTGTGTGTCTCTTGCACACCGGGCTGGAGCGGCTGCATCTCACACCCACGCCGTGCGTTGTCAGTGGTGCGCACGCTCGGATGGCTCACGCCTGGGGGGGGCGCGCGCGCGCGTGTGTGTGTGTGTCTCACACGCTGCAGCCCAGCCCTTCCTGGCACTTAGGGGGTTAACCCCCCCCCCAGCTCTGACTCGCTGCCGGGACCCGGCTGGCCGCGGATCTCTGCTCCCCCCCCATGGACCCCCCCAGCACGGCGGAGAGCCCCTAGCTCCCCGGCCGGCGCCCCCAAGTTCCTGCCCTTGCCCTCCATCAGCCTTACCCCGTCCCTCCATCCCTCCACCAGCCCTACCCCATCCCTGCATCCCTGCTTCCCTCCACCCGCCTTACCCCATCCCTCCATCCCTCCACCAGCCCTACCCCGTCCCTCCATCCCTCCACCAGCCTTACCCCATCTCTCCATCCCTGCATCCCTCCATCAGCCTTACCCCATCCCTCCATCCCTCCATCCCTCCACCCTCCATCCCTGCATCCTTCCACCAGCCCTACCCCATCCCTGCATCCCTCCACCCGCCTTACCCCATCCCTCCACCAGCCCTACCCCATCCCTGCATCCCTGCTTCCCTCCACCTGCCTTACCCCATCCCTCCATCCCTCCACCAGCCCTACCCCATCCCTCCATCCCTGCATCCCTCCACCAGCCCTACCCCATCCCTCCATCTCTGCATCCCTCCACCAGCCTTACCCCGTCCCTGCATCCCTCCATCAGCCCTACCCCATCCCTCCATCCCTGCATCCCTCCACCCGCCCTACCCCATCCCTCCATCCCTCCATCAGCCTTACCCCGTCCCTGCATCCCTCCATCAGCCTTACCCCATCCCTCCATCCCTGCATCCCTCCACCAGCCTTACCCCATCCCTCCATCCCTGCATCCCTCCACTCGACTTACCCCATCCCTCCATCCCTGCATCCCTCCACCAGCCCTACCCCATCCCTGCACCCGACTTACCCCATCCCTCCATCCCTCTGCCGGCCACTCCCTCCCCCACCTGCCGCTTCCCCCACCCCTCCAGCCTTCCTCCTCCTCCTCCTCCTCCCCCTCCCGCCCGCCCTCCGGCAGCCCCCCGGCCCCGGGGGGAGCAGGCAGCGGCGCGCGCCGGGCAGGGGGGGCCACAGCCTGCGTGCCCAGGAGGGGGGAGCAGTGGAAGGCGAGGGGGGGGCTATTATCTCCCCGGCCCCCCCAGACTATCTCATGTGCTGTAGAGCTGCCCCCGGCAGCGGATTCCTGCTCCCCAGCCATGGATTGCCTCTGTATAGTCACCACCAAGGTAGGGGGGCGCGGGGGGGGGGCCGGGGTCGCCGTGGTGATGTGGGGGTGGGCCTGGGGAGGGCTGTGTGGGTGCTGGGGGGGGGGGTCTCAGTGGTGATGGAGGGATGGGCCTGGGGGGGTCTCTGTCTTGGTGGGGGGGTCTGGGGTGCGGTGGGGGGGGTCTGGGCCGTCACCAGGGTGATGTGGGGGGATGGGGGGCCTCTGTCTTGGTGGGGGGGTCCGGGGTGCGGTGGGGGGGTCTGGGGCGTCACCATGGTGATGTGGGGGGATGGGGGGGCCTCTGTCTTGGTGGGGGGTCTGGGGTGAAATGGGGGGAGTCTGGGGCGTCTCCATGGTGATGTGGGGGGGCCTCTGTCTTGGTGGGGGGGTCTGGGGCGTCTCCATGGTGATGTGGGGGGATGGGGGGTCCGGGGTGAAGTGGGGGGAGTCTGGGGCGTCTCCATGGTGATGTGGGGAGCTGGGGGGGCTCTGTCTTGGTGGGGGACTCCGGGGTGCAGTGGGGGGAGTCTGGGGCGTCTCCATGGTGATGTGGGGGGCTGGGGGGGCTCTGTCTTGGTGGGGGCTCCGGGGTGCAGTGGGGGGGAGTCTGGGAGGTCTCCATGGTGCTGTGGGGGGCTGGGGGTCTCTTTATTGGTGGGTGGGCCCTGGGCTGCTGTGGGGGGAGTCTGGGGGCATCTCCATAGTGATGTGGGGGGCTGGGGGTCTCTTTATTGGTGGGGGGGGCTCCGGGGCTCAGTGGGGGGAATCTGGGGGGCCTCCATGGTGATGTGAGGGGCTGGCAGGGTTTCTGTATTGGTGGGGGGGGCGCCAAGGTTCAGTGGGGGGGAGCTGGGGCATCTCCATGGTGACGTGGGGGCTGAAGGGGGCCCTGGAGAGTATATGTGGTGCAGTGGGGGGGGGAGGTGGGAGATATGGGGGGCCGCCGTGGTTCTGGGGTGTCTCCATGGTGCTGTAGGTGGGGCTGGTGGTCTGCTTGGAGACGGGGGGGCTGGGATCTGCACGGTAGGGGGAGCGGGCTGGGGAGTGTCCATGGGGCTGGGCAGGCCTGTGCACAGTCCGTGGCCATGGGGGTTGGGGGCTCCCCATGGGGCTGGGGGGATGCTGGAGGCTCTATGGGGCTGAGGGTGGGGGACAGTCTGTGGAGCTGGGGGTTGCTGGGAGCTCAGTGGGGCTATCTATGGGGCTGGGGGATGCTGGGGAGGGGGCAGCTGTCTATGGGGATGGGCCATCTCTCTAAGGCTGTGGGGGTGAAGCTGAGGGGTCCCCCAGCTGCCCAATGGGTCCTTGTGCATTGGTCAGCTCTGTGTGCGCTGCCCCTACTGGCCGGAGGCTGGGAGTGCCTGGAGTGTGTGTGTGTGTGTGTGTGTGTGTGTGTGAGTCCCTCCACCCCTGACATGGGGGCAGCTGGGGGGTCTTCCTTCTCCAAAGGGCAGACCTAGCTCCCCCCAGCCGTGTGTGTGTGTCTTGTGTGTGTGTGTGTCTTGTGTGTGTGTATGAATCCCCCAACCCTCCGCCATGGGGGCAGCTGGGGGGGGGTCTTCCTTCTCCAAAGGCCAGACCTAGCTCCCCCCAGCTGTGTGTGTTGTGTGTGTGTGTGTCTTGTCTGTTTGTGTGTGTGAATCCCCCAACCCCCCGACATGGGGGCAGCTGGGGGGGGGGTCTTCCTTCTCCAAAGGGCAGACCTAGCTCCCCCCCCAGGGGTGTGGGGGGGGGTTGTGTGCCCGTGTGTGGCTGCCTTTGTGGGGGAGGTGTGGGCAGGCGGGTGTGGAAACGCACATGGTGCGCGGCGGTAGCCGGTGGCTAGGAGACAGCAGGCGCGTGGGGGCCATGTGCATTGCCTGCCGCGTGTTCCTCCGCCCGCTGCCGCTCGCCGGGGTGTGTGTGTGTGTGTGTGTGTGTCTGCAGCAGGGGGTGTTCGGGAAAGGTGGGGGGGTGCACGCCTGTGCCTGTGGTGGGGGGGGGGTGGCTGTGTCCTGGCTGGTCTGGGGGGATGCAGCTGTGTGTGTGTGGATGGTTGTACTCTGGGGGGGGAGCAGTGTGGATGTGTGTGCAGATGCCTGTATTTGTGTGTGTGTGTGTGTGTGTGTGCAGCTGTATGGAAATCAGTGGCTGTGTGCGCAGAGGCCTGTATTTGTGTGTGTGTGCGCATGTGCGGCTGTATGCATGTCTATGGCTCTGTGTGTGGACAGCTGTATTTGTGGCTCTGTGTGTGTGTGTGCGTGTGTGTGTGCGCGTGTGCGTGTGCGGCTGTATGGATGTCTATGGTTGTGTGTGCGGACGGCTGTGTTTGTGGCTGTGTATGTGTGTGCAGCTGTATGGATGTCTATGGCTGTGAGTGCAGATGGCTGTATTTGTGGCTGTATGTGCGTGTGCAGCTGTATGGATGTCTATGGCTGTGTGTGCGGATGGCTGTGTGTGTGTGTGTGTGTGTGGCTGTATGGATGTCTATGGCTGTGTGCGCATGTGCGGCTGTATGGATGTCGATGGCTGTGTGTGCGGACATCTGTGTTTGTGGCTGTGTGTACGTGTGCGGCTGTATGGATGTCTATGGCTCTATGCGCATGTGTGGCTGTATGGATGTCGATGGCTGTGTGTGCGGACGGCTGTGTTTGTCGCTGTGTGTACGTGTGTGGCTGTATGGATGTCTATGGCTCTGTGCGCATGTGCGGCTGTATGGATGTTGATGGCTGTGTGTGCGGACGGCTGTGTTTGTGGCTGTGTGTACATGTGCGGCTGTATGGATGTCTATGGCTCTGTGCGCATGTGCGGCTGTATGGATGTTGATGGCTGTGTGTGCGGACGGCTGTGTTTGTGGCTGTGTGTACGTGTGCGGCTGTATGGATGTCTATGGCTCTGTGCACATGTGCGGCTGTATGGATGTCGATGGCTGTGTGTGCGGACGGCTGTGTTAGTGGCTGTGTGTACGTGTGCGGCTGTATGGATGTCTATGGCTGTGTATGCAGATGGCTATATTTGTGCGTGTGTGTGTGTGTGTGTGTGTGTGTGTACACCCACCCGCACGGGGCTGTATGGATGCCTGTGGATGTGTGTGCAGATTGCTGTAATTGAGTGTGTGTGTGTGTGTGTGTGCGCGCACGGCTGTATGAATGTCTATAGTTTGTGTGTGAGGATGACTGTGTCTGTGTGTGCACACAGGGCTGTATGGATGCCTGTGGCTGTGCGTGTGGACGGCTGTATTTGTGACTGTGTGGGTGGGTGCGGCTGTGTGAATGCCTCTGGTTGTGGTTTTGGTGGTGGCTGGGCGGCGGTATGGATAACTGTGTGTGTGCGGATGGTCATGTCTGTGTGTGTCACGGATGGCTGAATGGACAGCTGCAGCTTTGTGTGTGTGTGTGTGAGAGAGAGAGAGAGTAGCTATGACTGTGGGTGTGGATATGTGTACAGCTAGGAGAGCAATTTTGACCACGTGTGTGGCTGGCTGTGCATGGAGGGTGGTGTGTATGGACAGCTGTGTGCATGTGCGGGTGTGCTGACAGCTACATGGATGGTTGTGGCTGTGTATGTGTATGGATGGCTGTACGCATGGATGCCTGTATGGGCGGCTGTAACTATGTGTGTAGGTGGCTGTGCGGGTGTGTGAACAGCTACATGGACGGCTGTATGGGTGGCCGTGTGTGTATAGGTGACTGTGTGTGTGTGTGTGTGAACAGCTAGGTGGATGGCTGTATGGGCGGCTGTGTGTGTGTGTAGGTGACTGTGGGTGTGTGTGTGTGAACAGCTACGTGGATGGCTGCATGGGCAGCTGTGTGTGTATGTGCGGCTGTAACTGTGTGTAGGTGACTGTGGTGGGTTGTGAACAGCTATGTGGACAGCTGTATGGGCGGCTGTATGTGTATGGGCGTCTGTAACTGTGTGTGTGTAGGTGCCTGGGGTGTGTGTGTGAACAGCTACGTGGACAGCTGTAGGGGCGGCTGTGTGTGTGTGTAAGTGACTGTGGGTGTGTGTGAACAGCTACATGGATGGCTGCATGGGCGGCTGTGTGTGTATGTGCGGCTGTAACTCTGTATGTAGGTGACTGTGGTGGGTTGTGAACAGCTATGTGGACAGCTGTATGGGCGGCTGTGTGTGGACAGCTGTGACTGTGTACACGGGGGGCTGTGTGGTTGGCTGTGGCCATCCGGTGGTGGGCGGCTGTAGCTGTGTGTGTGTGTGTGTGAGAACGGCTGTGGGCATTTGATTGGCTGTGATTCTGGGTATGGCCATGTGTTACCTCTATGTGGGCAGCTACAACTGTGTGCGTATGGCTGGGTGGCCGGCTGGGGGTGTGCGTGAGCAGTTGTGGCTGTGTCTATGTGGGCCCAGGTCGCTGTGTGCCTTCGCGGGTGTGTAGCTGATGACGCTCAGCTCCCGACAGGAGGTCCAGGCCTGGGTGTGAAGGGGAGCTGGGGGTGGACAGCCAAATTAACACCCCCCCCATTCACACCTCCCCGAAGACACCCCCACTCGGGCCCAGTGTGGTGAATTCAGTGCTGACTGGTGTGTGTGTGTGTGTGTGTGTGTGTGTGTGTGTGAGAGAGAGCGAGGCCTGGGGAGGGGGCTGAGATCTGCGTTATTTCAGAGGGCAGGGCAGGTGGAGTGAGGGGTGAATAGAGTAGGGGGCAGGGGGCTCTGGGGGGGGTGACGGCTGAGGATCTGGAGGCGCCTTCCTCAGAGGGGTCCCTGCGGCGGGTGGACATCTTCAGTGGAGTTCTGGCAAGGGGGTCGGTGGCAGATGGGGAGCTGGGGGTAGGGCCTGGAGACGTGTCCCGGGGCGGATGTGGGTCTGAATATATGCTCTGGAGATGGGTTCCTTGTAGCTGCGGGGGGAAGGGGGGGCTGGAGATATGTGCTGGAGGCGAGTCTCTAGTGGATGCGGATGTGGAGGTGTGTTCAGGACAGGAGTACGTGGGGGAATGGGATCCAGAGATGGGTTCTGGAGAGGGATAACTCACAGCTGGGGCTGTAGGGCTACACTCTGCAGAGGAATCACAGGCATATGCGGACTCAAGGGGTACTTTCTGGAGAGGATCGGTGGTGGGTGACGACTCTAGAGGTACTTTCTGGAGAGGATCCGTGGTAGGTGATGGCTCGAGGGGTATGTTCCAGAGAGGATCGGTGGTAGGTGACGGCTCTAGAGGTACTTTCTGGAGAGGATTGGTGGTGGGTGACGACTCTAGAGGTACTTTCTGGAGAGGATTGGTGATAGGTGACGGCTCGAGGGGTACTTTCTGGAGAGGATCGGTGGTAGGTGACGGCTCGAGGGGTACTTTCTGGAGAGGATCGGTGGCGGGTGATGGCTCTAGAGGTACTTTCTGGAGAGGATCGGTGGTGAGTGATGGCTCGAGGGGTACGTTCTGGAGAGGATCGGTGGTGGGTGACGACTCTAGAGGTACTTTGTGGAGAGGATCGGTGGCGAGTGATGGCTCGAGGGGTATGTTCCAGAGAGGATCGGTGGTGGGTGACGGATCTAGAGGTACTTTCTGGAGAGGATCGGTGGCAGGTGACGACTCTAGAGGTACTTTCTGGAGAGGATCGGTGGCGGGTGACGACTCTAGAGGTACTTTCAGGAGAGGATCGGTGGTGGGTGATGGCTCTAGAGGTACGTTCAGGAGAGGATCGGTGGTGGGTGATGGCTCTAGAGGTACGTTCTGGAGAGGATCGGTGGTGGGTGACGACTCTAGAGGTACGTTCTGGAGACAAGTATTGGAGAGGTAGCCGTGGCTCGCACCTTACAAAACCAGCTTCTCTGCCCTGGGTGTTGAAATCTCCCCATTCGACGCTGACAAAGGCTCACGTCCCCGCATCTGGTCTGACTTGTTTATTCCTCCTTTGATACCTAATATGGCTACTGGGCCATTTCCACCTTGCTGAATAGACCTTGTCAGCTCTGGCCCTCCCGCTTTACTGGGACCCCACTCTTTAAATACCCCTCTGAAACCACCCCCCACTCAGGCATCTGACGAAGCGGGTCTTTGCCCATGAAAGCTTCTGCTCCAGAATACCGGTTAGTCTATAAGGTGCCGCAGGACTTCTTGGCATTCTGGAGAGGATCAGTGGTGGGTGACTCTAGGTGTTTTTCTAGAGAAGGATCAGTGGTGGGCGATGAGACTCTAGAGGTACCTTCTGGAGAAGATTGGTGACGGGTGATAACTCTAGAGGTACGTTCTAGAGAGGATCAGTGGCGGGTAACAACTGTAGACGTGTTTTCTAGAGAGGGATCTGTGGTGGGTGATGACTCTAGAGGTACGTTCTGGAGAAGATCGGTGACGGGTGATAACTCTAGAGGTACATTCTGGAGAGGATCAGTAGCGGGTGACAACTGTAGACGTGTTTTCTAGAGAGGGATCGGTGGTGGGTGACGACTCTAGAGGTACGTTCTGGAGAAGATCGGTGACGGGTGATAACTCTAGAGGTACGTTCTGGAGAAGTTGGTGACGGGTGATAACTCTAGAGGTACGTTCTGGAGAGGACCAGTGGCAGGTGACAACTGTAGACGTGTTTTCTAGAGAGGGATCGGTGGTGGGTGACTACTCTAGAGGTACGTTCTGGAGAAGATCGGTGACGGGTGATAACTCTAGAGGTACATTCTAGAGAGGATCAGTGGCGGGTAACAACTGTAGACGTGTTTTCTAGAGAGGGATCTGTGGTGGGTGACTACTCTAGAGGTACGTTCTGGAGAAGATCGGTGACGGGTGATAACTCTAGAGGTACGTTCTGGAGAAGTCGGTGACGGGTGATAATTCTAGAGGTACGTTCTGGAGAGGATCTGTGGCGGGTGACAACTGTAGATGTGTTTTCTAGAGAGGGATCGGTGGTGGGTGACGACTCTAGAGGTACGTTCTGGAGAAGATGAGTGGTGGGTGACGACTCTGGGGGTGTGTTCTGGAGAGGGATCACTGGTGGATTGGGTATCGGGAGATATATTTTGGAGGTCAGTGGCAGACAGGAGATCTGGACGTCGGTTCTGGAGAGGGGTCACTGTGGCTTGGGTATATGGAGGTACATCCTGGAGATGGATTACTGAAAGATGGGGGAGCTATAGGTGAGTTCTAGAGAGGGGGCACAGTGATTGGAGGATGGGGGATCTAGAGGAACTCTTTGAAGCTCTACCCCTAGTGATGGGAGATCAGGAGGTACCTTCTGGGTATGAGTCTCTTGTCAGATGAGGATATCGAAGTGTATTCTGGAGAGGGCCTGGCAGTGGAAGAGGTTCTGGAGGTGCATTTTGGAGAAGGATGACTGGTTGGCTGGGATCTGGATGGATGCTCTAGAGAGGGTTCAGCAATGGGTGTGAGATGCAGTGGTCCATTCTCTAGAAGGGTCAGTAAGTTTTGAATCTGGAGGTGCACTCTGGAGAGGGGTCTCTGGATGCATGGGGGTCTAGAGGCACTTTCTGGAGCATGGTTGTACATATGGGGAAGTAGGAGGTATGTTCTGGAGAGGGGTCACTGGTGGATATGGGTTCTGGAGGATGAGGGATCTGGAGATGTGTTCTGTGGGCGGGGGGAGGTCACTGGCAGATGTGGAATCTGGAAGTACTTTCTGGAGAGGGGTCACTGACGGATGGGGGATCTGGAGGTGTGTTCTGGAGAGGGGTCACTGACAGATGGGAGATCTGGAGGTATGTTCTGGAGAGGGGTCACTGGCGGATCGGGGATCTGGAGGTGTGTTCTGGAGAGGGGTCACTGACGGATGGGGGATCTGGAGGTGCCTTCTGGAAGAGAGGGAATCTGGAGGTACGTTCTGGAGAGGGGTTGCTTGCAGGTGGGGGATCTGGAAGTGCCTTCTGGAAGAGGAGGAATCTGGAGGTACATTCTGGAGGGGGTGGATCCGGACGTATGTTCCAGAGAGGGGTCACTGGCAGATGGGGGATCTGGAGGAGGGGGATCTGCAGGTACATTCTAGAGGAGGGGTCACTGGCGGATGGGGGATCCGGAGGTTCGTTCTGGAGGGGGGATCTGGAGGTTTGTTCTGGGGGGCATCTGGAGGTGCATTCTGGAGGAGGAGAGATCTGGAGTTGTGTTCTGGAGAGAGTTCACTGGCGGATGGGGGATCTGGAGGTACATTCTGGAGGAGGGGGTCTGGAAGGTGCGTTCTGGGGGTACGTTCTGGAGGGCAATCTGGAAGAGGGGGAAACTGGAGGTACATTCTGGAGGAGGGGGTCTGGAAGGTGCGTTCTGGGGGTACGTTCTGGAGGGCAATCTGGAAGAGGGGGAAACTGGAGGTACATTCTGGAAAGGGGACACTGGTGGCTGTAGGTCTGTGGATGTGGAAACCGTCACCCTGACCCCACTCCTCTAATCAGGACCCTGAGCACAGTCTAATGCAAAACCTGCCCGTCCCCTCTAGAGCTGAGGACTGCAGCCCTTCCTGCCTCAGTTTCCCCATCTGTCCCAGGGGAAGAATGAGCCCAGCCCTTGGAGTCCAAGGGGTGTGTTGGGGAGATTAATGGTCACCCAGTCTCAGCGCCCGATTTAGCCGCCCCAAAGTGAAACCGGCAGCCCCACCCCCAACGTTCCCCCCCCCCAAACCCTGCCCTCCATCCCCACCCGAGCTCCCTCCCCCCGAATCCTGACCTCGCACCCCCAAACTCCGTCCTTTGAACCCATCCCCTGAGAAATCTCCCTCTGGCCATCTCGCGTCGGGGGGCGGGAGGGCGCTCGGCTTCTCCCGGCGGATGTTCTTTCCTGTATCCCACCAGCACCCCACTTTCCCTCCCCGCCCCGGTCGCCCCCATTCTCCCTGTGCCTGAATCTTACCGCAACACCCCCCCCCCCCGAACTTCCGTCATCCATCGCTGTGTGATCGCTGCCATGGCAACCAGGGATAACTCTGGTCCTCCTTGGCGAGGAATTATTTAAGGAAAGGCAGAACAGGCGGCTGCCTCCCCAGAACCCCTGTATGCCGCCCCCCATCGGGGGGGCCCAGCAGGGGGCTCTCTCCCCAGCGGGCGGGGCTGGGCGCCATGGGGCAGGGGGTGCAGGGCACCCTTGCATTCCGCCCTGGGAGTGGGGGACGCAAGGGGCTGGTTCTTTGCCCCATGGCTGCCCCAGGGTCCTGCCCCCCAAGTGCATTGGGGGGGCTCTGCAGGGGGGCCCCTAGTGGTGTGAGGGGGAGGCTGGGGGAAGGGAATTTATTGGGGTCCTCAGCTGGGGCTCTGGTTGGATCCGGATGGTGGGGCTGGTTCCAGTGCTGGGTCTGGTCGGGTCGGACCCGGTGTCTGGGTCTGGTACTGGCTGTGAAGCACATCTTGGGTCCAGGCCCTGCTGTGTCGGGCTCAGAAGCCGAGGCTGGTCCTGGTTCCGTGTCTGGGGCCCGGTCTGGTCCCGGTTCTGGTCCTGTGGGGCCCGGTCTGGTCCCGGTTCTGTGTCTGGGGCCCAGTGTGGTCCCAGTTCAGGATTTGGGGTCCGATGTGATCCCAGTTTGGGGTCTGGGGCCTGGTCTGGTCCCAGTTCTGGTTCTGTGGGGCCTGGTCTGGTCCCGGTTTCGTGTCTGGGGCCTGGTCTGGTCCCGGTTCTGGTTCTGTGGGGCCCGGTCTGGTGCTGGTTCAGTGCCTGGGGCCCAATCTTGTCCCGGTTTGGGATCTGGGGTCCGGTCTCGTCCCAGTTCTGTGTCCAGGTCCCGGTCTCATCCTGGTTCAGGGTCTGGGGCCCAGTCTGGTCCCAGTTCCGGTTCTGTGGGGCCCGGCCCGGTCTGGTCCCGGTTCGGGGTCTGGGGTCCGGACAGCTGTCGGGGCCGTGAGGGGGCAGAGATATTGAAACACACAAGAGAAAAGTTTTGCACATCTGAGTGTGATACGCACGAGGCGTGTCCGTGATACGTGTGTGCACACGTGTGTGCGCAGGACGTGCGAGAGGGGCCCGGGGCCCGTGCCAATACCCCGCCGGACCTGTCCACGTGTTGGGGAGTGGGGGGGGTGCCAGCGTGCGGCTTGTGTGTCAGATTGAGTGCTGGTGTGGCTCACACCCCCAGCTCACACTCGCCCCTTGTGACGAGCGGCTGCGTGGGAGCCAGGGGGTGACGCACCGGAAGTGAGCCACTGGGAGTTGGTGCGCTGTAGTTCTGAGCCTCCCCTGACCCACAGGGGGCGCCCTCAGCTGCCAGCACCCGAGGGACCCTTCCCCGTGCCTGGCCCAGATGCGCCCAGCTCTGGGGCGGGGCGGCTGGTGACACGGGGACCCCTTGCCCGGCACCGAGATGCGCCCAGCTCTGGGGAGGGGCGGCCGGTGACACGGGGACCCCTTGCCCGGCACCGAGATGCGCCCAGCTCTGGGGCGGGGCGGCCGGTGACACGGGGACCCCTTGCCCGGCACCGAGATGCGCCCACCTCTGGGGCGGGGCGGCCGGCGACACAGGGACCCTTTGCCCGTCACCGAGATGCGCCCAGCTCTGGGGCGGGGCGGCCGGGGACACGGGGACCCCTCGCCCGGCGCCGAGATGTGCCCACCTCTGGGGCAGGGCGGCCGGGGACACGGGGACCCCTCGCCTGGTGCCAAGATGCGCCCACCTCTGGGGCGGGGCAGCCAGGGACACGGGGACCCCTCGCCTGGTGCCAAGATGCGCCCACCTCTGGGGCGGGGCAGCCAGGGACACGGGGACCCCTCGCCCGGTGCCAAGATGCACCCAGCTCTGGGGCGGGGCGGCCGGGGACACGGGGACCCCTCGCCCGGTGCCGAGATGCGCCCAGCTCTGGGGCGGGGCGGCCCGGCTCTTCCATCTCCTCAGCTCCCCCCCTTCCCCTTCCCAAGTATTTTCCTCTCCCCGCCCGCCCCCCCATCGCCAGGACTCCGGATCCGGTCTCCATGGCAACGCCCGGGCCCCCATGGCTCGGTTGCTAAGCGACCAGCAGATGGTGAAGCAGGGATGGAGGAGGGGGGCATGTGGGGGGGGGCAGAGAGGGGAAATGGCTCCCGCCCCACAGGAAACCCCTCCCCCTGGACGCTCTCCTCTGCGCCCCCCAGATCTCTGCCCCCCCAAGACCCCCAAAGAGCCTCTGCCCCCCAACTGTCCTCTGACCCCCCAGATCTCCCCCACTCAGCTGTCAACCCCCCCACGATGTCCCTCCGCAGCCCCCTCCTGAGACCACCCCCCCGGTTCCCCCATTTCCGGTCCCCCCCACCTCTTGCCCCCCCCCCGCCGCATCGCCCCCTCCCCCTCCCACGCCGCCCCCACGCTGCCGCCCCCCCCCGCCGTTCCCATGAAGGGCAGGGCGAAGCTGTCAGCGATGTGTCTGTGCGTGGTAGGTGTCAGCCCCCCCCCGCACCCCCCGGCAGCCCCCCCACATCCCAGCCCCCCCCCCCGCAGCCCCCCCCATATCCCAGCCCCCACCCCCCGGCCCGCGCCTCCCTGCAGCTGCTGGGGTAGCAGGTCGGGGGGGTGGGAAGAGTGACCCCCCCTCCCCGCCGACCCTGTTTGGGGGGGGGCTGCGGAAAAGGGGGTGCTGGGGGGGGTCCCCGGCTTCGGGGCGGGGAAAAGCCGCCGGCGAGAGGACGTAACTGCGCATCTCGGCTCAGCCCGCCCGCTGCGAAAAAGGGGGTGCGCCCGCCCCCCCCCGCTGCACCCCGCCCCCCCGCCCCAAACCTGCCCCCCCACCCCCAATGCGCCCGCCCCCCCCGCTGCATCCCGCCCCCCTTGCGCCCGCCCCCCCGCCCTAAACCTGCCCCCCCACCCCCAATGCGCCCGTCCCCCAGCTCAAACCTGCCCCCCCGCCTCCCTGCTGCATCCCCCCCAGCGCCCCCCCCGCCCCGCGCCGCTCCCCCTCTCCAGGGAACACCCCCCCCCCGCCGTGCCCACGCTTCGCTTCCAGCGCCCCCACTGGGTCCCGGCCCCCCGCCTCGGGGTCCCCCCAGAGATGTCCAGCCCCTGCCATGTAGTCCGGACTCTCCTCCGGAGAGACCCCCCCCCCACGGCTGGGGTCCTGCCCCCTGTTATATCCCAGACCCTGGAAACCCCCCCAACCCGGCCCCAGCGCCCCCCCCCGTTATCTCCCAGCCCCAGGGACCCCCCCCCAGCCCGGCCCCAGCCCCCCACCGTTATCTCCCAGCCCCAGGGACCCCCCCCAGCCCGGCCCCTGCCCCCTGTTATATCCCAGACCCTGGGAACCCCCCCCAGCCCGGCCCCTGCCCCCTGTTATATCCCAGACCCTGGGAACCCCCCCCAGCCCGGCTTCTGCCCCCTGTTATCTCCCAGCCCCAGGGACCCCCAGCCCCCCCAAATCCCAGCCCCTGCCCCCTGTTATCTCCCAGCCCCCACAAATCCCAGCCCCTGCCCCCTGTTATCTCCCAGCCCCCCCAAATCCCAGCCCCTGCCCCCTGTTATCTCCCAGCCCCGGGATCCTCCAGCCCCCCCAAATCCCAGCCCCTGCCCCCCGTTATCTCCCAGCCCCGGGATCCTCCAGCATGGGCCCTGTCCCCCATTATCCCCCAGCACCTGGGACCCCCCCAGCCCAGCCCCTGCCCCCCGTTATCTCCCATCCCCCAGGACCCCCCCAACCCGGCGCCTGCCCCCTTTTATATCCCAGCCCCTGGGACCCCCCCCCAGCCCGGCCCCTGCCACCTCCCAGCCCCAGGGACCCCCCCAGCCTGGGCCCTGCCCCCCTGTTATATCCTAGCCCCGGGGATCCCCCAGCCTGGGCCCAGCCACCTGTTATCTCCCAGCCCCAGGGCCCCCCCCCCAGCCCAGGCCCTGCCCCCCCAAACAGCTCCCCACTCCTTTGCCCCTTTGGCTCCCAGAATGCTTTGCAACACCCCCTACTGGTTGCGGGGGCAGCCCCATATCCGGCTATTATATTCACCCACCGCTATTGGGGTTTTTTATGTAGCTGGGCCCCAGAGACACCCAACTTTCGCGCTCTCTCGTGGCTGGCTCCTTATAAGAATCGGTTGCTATTGATTGATATGGTTTTTATTGACTTCTGGGCGTTATATTCGCGACCACCAGACAACCCAGTCAGTAGCGTGAAGAATTATTTTGAGCACGTTACCCACCTGCGCCATTTCTTGGCCACACTGGCATAGACTCCATTTAGGGCAATTAATCGTCGTTTCGGCATTTTTATCGACTTCCGCTAAGTACAGGCAATATGGTGCTAGAACCCGTTTCGGGCAATTAAGACTTATTTTTTGCATTTTTGTCGACGTCCCCGAATTACGGGCAACACCGGCGTCGAACCTTTTCAGTGCAATTAATAGTTATTTCTGCATTTTATCAACTTCCGCTAATTACGGTCAATACTGCAATAGAACCCATTCAGTGTAATAAATACTTTTGCATTTTAGCGACTTCCGCTTGCTACGGTCAATACAGCCATAGAACGCCTTTGGTGCAATTACAACTTATTTTTGCATTTTTATCGATTTCCGCTAGTGACGGTCAATACAGCCACAGAAGCTGTTTAGTTTAATTAAAGCTTTTTTGCATTTTTTTCGATTTCCGCTAGTGATGGTCAATATAGCCATAGAACGCCTTTCGTGCAATTAAGGCTTACTTTGCATTTTTAATTGATTTCCACTAGTGACGATCAATACAGCCATAGAACCCGTTTAGTGCAATTAATTGTTTCTTTTTAAAAATTTTATGAACTTTTGCCAGTTATGGTGAATACAGCATAGAAACCGATTGGTGTAATTAATAGTTATTTTTGCATTTTTATTGACTTGTGCTACTGATGGTCAATACAGCCATAGAACGTGTTTAGTGCAATTAATCATTATTTTTGCATTTTTATTGATTTCCGCTAGTGACGGTCAATACAGCCATAGAACGCGTTTGGTGTAATTAAGACTCATTTTTGCATTTTTAATTGATTTCCACTAGTGACGATCAATACAGCCATAGAACCCGTTTAGTGCAATTAATTGTTTCGTTTTAAAAATTTTATGAACTTTTGCCAGTTATGGTGAATACAGTCATAGAAACCGATTGATGTAATTAATAGTTATTTTTGCATTTTTATTGATTTCTGCTACTGATGGTCAATACAGCCATAGAACGTGTTTAGTGCAATTAATCATTATTTTTGCATTTTTATTGATTTCCGCTAGTGACGGTCAATACAGCCATAGAACGCGTTTGGTGTAATTAAGACTCATTTTTGCATTTTTAATTGATTTCCACTAGTGACGATCAATACAGCCATAGAACCCGTTTAGTGCAATTAATTGTTTCTTTTTAAAAATTTTATGAACTTTTGCCAGTTATGGTGAACACAGTCATAGAAACCGATTGGTGTAATTAATAGTTATTTTTGCATTTTTATTGATTTCTGCTACTGATGGTCAATACAGCCATAGAACGTGTTTAGTGCAATTAATCATTATTTTTGCATTTTTATTGATTTCCGCTAGTGACGGTCAATACAGCCATAGACCCCATTTAGTTTAATTAAGACATTTTTGCATTTTTAATTGATTTCCGCTGGTGATAGTCAATACAGCCATAGAATGCCTTTAGTGCAATTAAGACTTATTTTGCATTTTTAATTGATTTCCACTAGTGATGGTCAATACAGCCATAGAACCCGTTTAGTTTAATTAAGACCGTTTTGCATTTTTATTGATTTCTGCTACTGATGGTCAATACAGCCATAGAACGTGTTTAGTGCAATTAATCGTTATTTTTGCATTTTTATTGATTTCCACTAGTGATGGTCAATACAGCCATATAGCGCCTTTAGTGCAACTAAGACTTATTTTGCATTTTTAATTGATTTCCGCTAGTGACGGTCAATACAGCCATAGAGCCTGTTTAGTGCAATTAATTGTGTTTTTAAAAAAATTTTATCAACTTCTGCCAGTTACGGTGAATACAGTCATAGAAACCGTTTGGTGTAATTAATAGTTATTTTTGCATTTTTATCGATTTCCACTAGTGATGGTAAATACAGCCATAGAATGTGTTTAGTTTAATTTAGATATTTTTGCATTTTTATCGATTTTTGCTAGTGATGGTCAATTCAACCGTAGAACGTGTTTAGTTTAATTTAGACATTTTTGCATTTTTATCGATTTCCGCTAGTGATGGTCAATACAGCCATAGAACCCGTTTAGTGCAATTAATAGTTTTTTTTTTTTTAAATTTATCAACTTCTGCCAGTTACGGTGAATACAGTCATAGAAACCGTTTGGTGTAATTAATCGTTCTTTTTGCATTTTTATCGATTTCCGCGAGTGACGGTCAATAGAGCCATAGAACGCTTTTAGTGCAATTAAAAGTTATTTTTGCATTTTTATCGATTTCTGCTTGCTATGGTCAATACCATCATAGAACCCACTTAGTGCAATTAATTGTTCTTTTTAAAAATTTTATTGACTTCTGCCAGTTACGGTGAATACAGTCACAGAACCCCGTTTAATGTAATTAATAATTATTTTTGCATTTTATCAACTTCTGCTAATTATAGTCAATACAGTTGTAGAACCCTTTTACTGAAATCAGGAGCTATTTTTGCATTTCATCCATTTCCACTAGCTATGGTCAATACAATCATACAACCTGTTTAGTGCAATTAATAGTCATCTTTGCTTTGTCATCCACTTCCCCTAGTGATGGTCAATATACCTGTAGAATCTGTTTATTGTCATTAATGCTTATTTCTGCATTATATCGACTTCCGCCACATATGGTCGATACAGTCATAAAACCCATTTAGTACCATGAATAGTTATTTTTCCCTTTGACTAAAGTTTGCTAGTTACGGCCAATAAATTCACAGAATGCATTCGTTATCCTTAAGAATTATTTTTGCATTTTTAACAACCTCTGCTAGTTGTTGGTAATTCCTTCTTATCGCCCCCATTATACTAATGAATTTGCATTGTACCAATGTCTGCTGGGTATGGTGAGTACGTTTTAAAATCCCGTTTATAATTTATAACTACTTTTGCATTTTATTGACTTCCGCTAATTCAGGTCAATACGCTCATAGAACCTGTGCGGTGCAATTAAGAGTTATTTTCGGATTTTTTTCGGCTTCCGCTAGTTCCGATCAATACCGTCATGAACCCCTTTCGGACAATTAATCCCGATGATTGTTTCGTGTGATTTGTTACTCAACCGCCGCCCATGAAGAAACGAATGTGGTAAGGGTTATTAAGCAGAACGACCCGAAGGCCGTAATAATCGGTGATAACGAGCGGAAAGTACGAAAAAGTTACCAATAATTATTGTCTTTATTTATGAGCATCAATGCAAATTATTATGCATTATTATTATTGCATTCCACTATCATAGAATCATAGAACACCAGGACTGGAAGGGACCTCGAGAGGCCATCGAGTCCAGCCCCCTGCCCCCATGGCAGGACCAAGTACTGTCTAAACCATCCCTGATAGACATCTATCTAACCTGTTCTTAAATATCTCCAGCGATGGAGATCCCACGACCTCCCCAGGCGATTTATTCCGCTGTTTGGCCACCCCGACAGGTAGGAACTTTTTCCTAATGTCCAACCTAAACCTCCCTTGCTGGAGTTTAAGCCCATTGCCTCTTGTTCTGTCCTCCGAGGCCAAGAAGAACAAGTTTTCTCCCTCCTCCTTATGACACCCTTTTATATACCTGAAAACCGCTCTCACGTCCCCCCTCAATCTTCTCTTTTCCAAACTAAACAAGCCCAATTCTTCCAGCCTTTCTTCAGAGCTCACGTTCTCCAGCCCTTTGATCGTTCTTGTCGCTCTTTTCTGGACCCTCTCTAGTTTCTCCACATCTTCTTGAACTGCGGTGCCCAGAACTGGACGCAACACTCCAGCTGAGGCCTCACCAGCGCAGAGCAGAGCGGAAGAATTGACTTCTCGTGTCTTGCTCCCAACACCCCTGTTAACGCATCCCAGAATCAGGTTTGCTTTTTTTGCAACAGCATCACCCTGTTGACTCATATGTAGCTTGTGGTCCACTGTAACCCCGAGATCCCTTCCTGCTGCAGTCGTTCCTAGACGGTCTGTCCCCATCCTGTATGTGTGATGCTGATTGGTCCTTCCCAAGTGGAGCACTTTGCATTTGTCCTTAATAAACTTCCTCCTGTTTACCTCAGCCCATTTCTCCAATTTATCCAGCTCATTTTGAATTATGAGCCTATCCTCCAAAGCAGCTGCAGCCCCTCCCAGCTTGGGATCATCTGCAAACTTAATCAGCGTACTATGGTATCATCCCATGTGTCCATCCCACACAGGAGCTTGTCTTGCAGCTGGGGCTGGTGCCCCAGAGGAAGGAAATAGAGCAGGGAATTACTCAGTAACCTGTAAACTGTCGCCCTTTCTCAGCAACCCGAGGCAGGTTACTCAGTAACCCACAAACCGTCGCCCATTCCTGCAAACCGAGGCAGGAACACCCATCACGCCCGCCCAGGTTCATAGCCATCGATGGATTTATCCAGCTCCTTTTTGAACCCCGCCCTTCCCAACCTCCTCCGGCGAGGAGTTCCCCGGGTTAACCGCGCGGCGTGAAGACAAACGTCTTTCTGGCCCCGCTGTCACTTGCTTGTCAAAAATAATTATTCCATTTGGCGACGAAATTATGACGGTGACACTTTCAGGGGTCGGTGCCGGTCCTGGTTCACCGGCGCGGTTCTCCACCTGCCTCTCGGGACCCCCCGAGTGGGTCGTGACCCCCTTGTACAGGGCTGGCATTGGGTGTGTTGGAGGGTCTCTCTCCAGGATGTCGGTCTTTGGTGGCGGGGCTGAGTTCTTCTGTCTCCATTACTGGCTTGTGGACGCCGTGTGGGGGGCTCAGCTGGGTTCACGTCTTGATGATAAGGCTACGAATTTAATTCTATTCTCTCGCTTTCCCCATGATGAGCCCTCCTGTTTCCTACTCGCAGGTTTGCCGGCCGTTGCTCAAGTCCAGACATTCGCGGACGTTTTCTTTGCCTTAAGTTTTTAAGAGCAAGTAACGTTGTTGGTTGCGCCTTTCCTGAAATGACGGTGATTGCGAAACTCTTCCTGCATTTCGGTCTCCCTTCCCATCTTGCGTTTGCTCTTCTTGCGGATGACACAAATTCGGGGGAGAGGTAGATTCGTTGGAGAATCCAGAGGGACCTGGATAAATTGGAGGACGGGGCCGAAAGAAATCTGATGGGTTTCAACAAGGAGAAGTGCAGAGTCTTGCACCTGGGGCGGAAGAATCCCAAGCGTTGTTACAGGCTGGGGACCGGCTGGCTCAGCAGCAGTAAGACGGAAAGGGACCTGGTGGATGAAAGGCTGGATATGAGTAAACAGTGGGCCCTTGTCGCCGGGAAGGCTAACGGCGTATTGGGGGGCATTAGGAGGAGCGTTTCGAGCAGATCTAGAGAAGTGGTTATTCCTCTTTATTCGGCACTGGGGAGGCCACAGCTGGAATATCGTGTCCAGTTCTGGGCCCCCCAGTGTAAAAAGGACGTGGATTTGCTGGAGCAGGTTCAGTGAAGGGCAACAAAAATGATTCAGGGGCTGGAGCACGTGGCCGATGAGGAGAGGCTGAGGGATTTGGGCTTGTTTAGTTTGCAGAAGAGAAGACTGAGGGGTGATTTAAGAGCAGCCTTCAACTTCCTGAAGGGGAGCTCTAAAGAGGCTGGCGAGAGGCTGTTCTCGGTGGTGTCAGACGGCAGAACAAGGAGCAATGGGCTGAAGTTGAAGAGGGAGAGGTGCAGGTTGGATATTAGGAAAAACTACTTCCCCAGGCGGGTGGTGAAGCACTGGAATGCGTTGCCCAGAGAGGTGGTGGGTTCTCCATCCCTGGAGGTGTTTAAGTCCCAGCTGGACAAGGCCCTGGCTGGGATGACTTAGTTGGGGTTGATCCTGCTTGAAGCAGGAGGCCGGACTAGACGACCTCCTGAGGTCCCTTCCGGCCCTGGGATTCTCTTGAATTGGCCTGACGTTTGGCGAGTCCCTCTGCCTGCCCGGTCAGGAACACCTCCTAAACGTGTGGCGTCCCCCTTCTCTCCACGGTCGACTCAGCGGAGCCGCGTCACCCTGAAAATACGTCGAGTGTTCAAGTCAGCTGGGCAGCTGCTGGTTGAACCTCTCCAATCTGAAGCTCACCTGGCAACCTCCGTAATCCGGCATGAGTTCAGTTCGCTGGCAGACCACTGGCTGTCCGTGCGCTGGGCTGTGAGCGAGCTGTAATTGACCCCAAACGTCTGCTCGGAGCCCAGCGTCACAGAGGCGGCCGTGTCAGTCTCTAATGTGGAGAACAGCGAGAAGCCCTGGGGCACCTCAGAGACTAACGGATCCTGGGGAGCAGAAGCTTTCGCGGGCAACGAAACCGCTTGGTGAGATGCGTCTGAGGAGGCAGGTGTTTGCCCATGAAATACCCGGGACTTTGCTCGCGAAATACCCGGGTCTTTGCTCGCGAAATACCCGGGACTTTGCTCGCGAAATACCCGAGACTTTGCTCGCGAAATACCCGGGTCTTTGCTCGCGAAATACCCGGGTCTTTGCTCGCGAAAGCTTCTGCCCCACAAGCTCTCTTAGTCTATAATGTGGCCCAGGACTGCTGGTCATTCTCCGAGCCCAGGGAGCCGGGGACGTGTGGGCAATGCGGTGGTCTCACAGGGGTTCCCAAACTTTTCGACATTATGCCCCATTTCGATGTCTGAGAACCCCTCTCCCCTGGACTCTTCCGCACCGCCCTCCCAAGCCCCTTGGAACAAGTGCAGCCCGGACTTTGCAGCAAGGCCCCAAACTTGCTCTAACAACGAGATTTAAAATGAAGAAGCACAAATCACTTTCCTCGGGAAATCACTTTCTGCTGGGGCCAGCCGCCCGCCTACCATCCCAAGCCCTGCGAGCTCCCCCTTCCCAGCCCTGCATCCCCCAAAGCCGGACACCCTCCCCCCACAGCTAACCCCAACCCCCTCGCCCCCTTTGCAGGAGGCGGCCAGCTCCGCGTGGGTCTCCGCCGGCTGCCCGGTTCCTATAGGGTCACCCAAACACAATGGCAGGGGCCAAGAGCTGGAAGCAAAGGCCGGCTTCTTCTTCGGCTGGGGGGGCTGGGTCGCCTCCTGCCCCCCCTGGACTTTCTTCACGCTCCCCAAGTGGGGAAACCATCTGCCTCACCATACCGACCTCCCATGGGCCGGCAGGTTCTCGCGGCCGGTCCCGGTCCGGTCCCGAGGGTGCCGGATGTACATAAGAACATAAGAATGGCCATACTGGGTCAGACCAAAGGTCCATCCAGCCCAGCATCCCGTCTGCCGACGGTGGCCAATGCCAGGTGCCCCAGAGAAGGAGAACAGAAGACAATGATCGAGTGATTTATCTCCTGCCATCCATCTCCTGCCCTTGTTCTGAAGGCTGGGGCACCACACTTTATCCCTGGCTAATAGCCATTTATGGACCTCACCTGCAAAAATTTATCAAGCTCTTTTTTAAACCCTAATAGAGTCCTGGCCTTCACAGCCTCCTCCGGCGAGGAGTTCCACAGGTTGACTGTGCGCTGTGTGAAGAAAAATTTCCTTTTATTAGTTTTGAACCTGCTACCCATTAATTTCATTTGGTGTCCCCTAGTTCTTGTATTATGGGAAAAGGTAAATAGTTTTTCTATATTCACTTTCTCCACACCATTCATGATTTTATATACCTCTATCATATCCCCCCTCAATCGCCTCTTTTCCAAACTGAAAAGTCCCAGTCTCTCTCGCCTCTCCCCATATGGGACCCGTTCCAAACCCCTAGTCATCTTAGTCGCCCTTTTCTGAACCTTTTCTAATGCCAATATATCTTTTTTGAGGTGAGGAGACCACATCTGCACACACTACTCAAGATGTGGGCGTACCATAGTTTTATATCGGGGAAGTATGATATTGTTTGTCTTATTATCTACCCGTTTTTTAACGATTCCTAACATCCTATTTGCTTTACCAACTGCCGCTGCACACTGCGTGGATGTCTTCAGAGAACTATCCACTATAACTCCAAGGTCCCTTTCCTGATCTGTCGTAGCTAAATTTGACCCCATCATGTTGTACGTGTAATTTGGGTTATTTTTCCCAACGTGCATTACCTGACGCTTACCCACATTAAATGTCATTTGCCATTTTGCTGCCCAATCACTCAGTTTGCTGAGGTTCCACGTTGGCCATCACCGAAGCCAACCGACCACCGCATCGGTCAAGTCCGCGGAGACCCGCTCGCCGAACCGCAGCCGGGTCCCGGCTCGGGCGCTTGGGCCGAAGCGGGCGTTGGCGGGAACCTGGCGCTCGCCCTCTGCTCGTTCGCCTGGGCCCTGGGGCCTGCCGGAATCGGCCCGGCGCCGTTCTTCCCACGCGGGGATTTCTTGGTGCCTGGGCCTGGCTGCTTTTTCCGCTCGCTCGTCACAGGGGAGAGGAGCCACCAGTGGGGCCTTGTAGCCGAGAAGGCGACCGGCGCATGGGGCTGCGTCTGGCGGAGCATTTCCAGCAGCGCTAGAGAAGCGATTGGTCCCCTCTACTCGGCACGGGGGAGGCCCCGGCTGCAGGGTTGTGTCCGGTTCTGGGCCCCCCAGTGCAGAAGGGACGTGGGGGCGTTGGAGAGGGGCCGGCGGAGGGCAACCAAAATGCGCCGGGGGCTGGAGCAGGTGGCTGGCGAGGAGAGGCCGAGGGACTGGGGCGTGGTGAGTTGGCAGAAGAGAAGAGCGAGGGGGGTTTGCTGGCAGCCTTCACCTCCCTGCAGGGGCTCTGACGAGGCCGGGGGGAGGCTGTTCTCGGGGGTGCCGGGGGGCAGGATGAGGAGCGATGGGCTCACGTCGCGGTGGGGGGAGGTGGGGGTCGGAGAGGAGGAAAAACTCTCCCCCCAGGAGGGCGGTGAGGCACTGGGACGGGTTCCCCAGAGCGGTGGGGGGATCTCCAGCCCTAGAGGTGGAGCTGGCCCAAGCCCTGGCTGGGACGATGGAGTCGGGCTGGTCCTGCTCTGGGCAGGGGGCTGGACCCCCCCCTCCCGAGGTCCCTTCCCGCCCTGGGGGTCTGGGACTCTTTCAGCCCCCCCCAGGACAATCTGCCGGCGGGGAGTGGGGCGGGGGAGGGGGTGTGAAGGAGCAGCCGGCTGGGGATGGAGAAGGGACGGGAGGGAGGCAGCCGGAGAGGGGGGTGAAGGAGGCCGGGGGGGAGAGGGGGCCGGCCAGAGGGAGGGGCTGGGGGGGCGGGAGGGGGAGGGTCGGTCGGAGGGGCGGGGTGGGGGGGAAGGGGAGGGCGAGGGACGGTCGGAGGGGGCGGGGGGGTGAAGGGGGGACGGGCGGTGGGGGGGTGAAGGGGAGGGGGCGGGGGCGGGGGCGGGGCGGTCGGAGGGGGCGGGGGCGGTCGGGAGCGGGGGGTGAAGGGGGGAGGGGCGGTCAGCGGGGGCGGGGGGGTGAAGGGGGAGGGGGCGGGGCGGTCGGAGGGGGCGGGGGACGGGGCGGCCGGGCGAAGCTCGCCGCAAGGGCGCTGCGCGGGGCGGGGGGTTCGGGGGTTCGCGGCCGGCGGCGGGGGGCGGGGGCGGGGGCGGGGGTGGGGGGGCGGGGGGCGCCATGGGGCTGAGCGGCCTCTCCCCCCCCCGCCGCAGCCCGGGCTGCCTCCCCCCCCTCGTGTGCCAGTGCAAAGTTGTGTGCAGCAATCGGACCCTGTCGCTGGTGTTCGGGTGCCAGGTACGGGGGGGGGGCGGGGGGCGCCCCGGTTCTGACCCGCTCCTGGGCTCGGAGCACTGGTGGGACCCGCTCAGCTGGGCTGGTGGGGGGTGGGGGGTCAGGGGCTCTGTGGGGCTGGGCTGGGGGACTGGAGAGCTCTGTGGGGCTGGGTTAGGGGGCTGTGGGGGCTGGAGGACTCTGTGGGGCTGGGCTGGGGGCTGTGGGGGCTGGAGGACTCTGTGGGGCTGGGTTAGGGGACTGCGGGGGCTGGAGAACTCTGTGGGGCTGGGCTGGGGGCTGGGAAGCTCTGTGGGGCTGGGCTGGGGGACTGGAGAGCTCTGTGGGGCTGGGTTAGGGGGCTGTGGGGGCTGGAGGACTCTGTGGGGCTGGGTTGGGGGCTGGGAAGCTCTGGGGGCTGGGGGGCTCTGTGGGGCTGCGCTGGGGGCTGGGAAGCTCTGTGGGGCTGGGCTGGGGGACTGGAGAGCTCTGTGGGGCTGGGTTGGGGGCTGGGAAGCTCTGGGGGCTGGGGGGGCTCTGTGGGGCTGGGCTGGGGGACTGGAGAGCTCTGTGGGGCTGGGCTGGGGGACTGGAGAGCTCTGTGGGGCTGGGTTAGGGGGCTGTGGGGGCTGGAGGACTCTGTGGGGCTGGGTTGGGGGCTGGGAAGCTCTGGGGGCTGGGGGGCTCTGTGGGGCTGCGCTGGGGGCTGGGAAGCTCTGTGGGGCTGGGCTGGGGGACTGGAGAGCTCTGTGGGGCTGGGTTGGGGGCTGGGAAGCTCTGGGGGCTGGGGGGGCTCTGTGGGGCTGCGCTGGGGGGGCAGGGCAGTTTCCAAGCCACATTCAGACGCAGCTCTGTGTCCTTAGCCTGTCCTGGAGGCGCCTCGGGGATTAGGGGACTTAACGCACTGAGAGCAGCGGAAGAGGGTGGGGGGGTGGGATGGGGGGGGTCCAGCCCCTGGCACCCCCCTGCGCCCCCACCCCACCTCCAGCCCCCCCGCCCCCTCCCGCAGCCCCCCTCTGTATCCCAGCATCCCCTGCTCCTCCCATCGCTTCTCCATCTGGCCTGGCAGCAAATCCAAGACAGAGGGGAGGGAAGGAAGGGTGGCGGGGCAGGGAGGGGGAGACACATAGGGGTGCACGTGTATTAGGGGTATTACGGGAGAGGAGTCGGACTAGTGGTTAGAGAGCAGGGGCTGGGAGCCAGGACTCCTGGGTTCTCTCCCCGGCGCTGGGAGGGCAGTGGGGGCTGGTGGTTAGAGCAGGGGGTGGGAGCCAGGACTCCTGGGTTCTCTCCCCAGTGCTGGGGGGCAGTGGGGGCTGGTGGTTAGAGCAGGGGGCTGGGAGCCAGGACTCCTGGGTTCTCTCCCCAGTGCTGGGGGGCAGTGGGGGCTGGTGGTTAGAGCAGGGGGGCTGGGAGCCAGGACTCCTGGGTTTTTTCTCCGGCTCTGGGAGGGGAGCATTGTGTATGAAGCAAGGTTTTAATTTTCCCAACATCCCCTGTTCTCCAGCCCCTTAGCCGGGAAAATCTCTCATCTGACCGTCTTTTAGCTGGGATTAACGATGTAATCACTGCTCTTCTGGGGGGAAAGCCTGGTGCTCTGAGCTGGGCAGCCCCAGCCGCTCCAGCCAGAGTGGTCCCAGCCCTACAAGACAAACACGTCCCCCCGTCAAGGAGAGAAAATCCCTCGCTTCCTGCAATCAGACCAACCCCTGGCAGATCACGAGACACCGCCAGCCTGTGGGACTCCGTGTCAGAGGACAAGCTGCCTCTCTGGGATGGCCTTGACGGTGCTGGGTCCTGCCGAGAGGGCCAGGGACGGGACTGGGCAACTTCTTGAGCTGCCATCCCGTTCTCGTGTCCCGCAATTCGATGAGGTTGAGAAGACCAGGTTCAAAAAAGAATGAGATAAATTCATGGAGGAGAGTTCCAACCCTGCCTCGTCGCCAGGATGGGCAGGGAGGGTGTCCCTGGTCTTGCCTATTGCTGGACAACAGGCTCCTGGGCTCGGTAGACCTGTCCTCTGACCCAGGCTGGCTGCAGCTGACCTAGTGGCCAGACCCGTCAAACTTTTCTCAGCTGGCTGGGACCTTGCTGCAATCGATCGCTTCGCCTCGAGCTGTGAAATGGACCTTCTGGGCCCCGTGAGCCAGGCGTTTCCTTAGCTAGGAGGTCAAAGGAGAGGGCCAACCACGAAGAGAATTGAGGTGCTGAAGGAGAAGTCCACATGAGCCCGGGGGAGGATGAAAAATGTTTCACAGCCCCAGTTTTTCAGGCTTCAGGCAGAGGTGCTGATCTGGGTCCCTTTTGGCCTGGTGGGATTACAACACCTCAGGATCAGGGTGATGGGCTGGGTTGACTGCTAGTCACTGAGTGAGGTAGCAGATTGTGTGTTTGTGCGGTTTTATTCCCTCCGACCCCACAAGCCCAGTGGTGTCATGGTAGAGCTTGGGGTTGCACTTGACCAAGGGGTTTGCTGTGGGTCATCATTGCGTTGAGTTATCTTTCCATTGGGTCATCATTGCGTTGGGTTCTCTTTTCATTGAGTCATCTTTCCATTGGGTCATCATTGTGTTGGGTTCTCTTTTCATTGAGTCATCTTTCCATTGGGCCATCATTGCGTTGGGTTGTCTTTGCGTTGAGTCATCTTTCCATTGGGTCATCATTGTGTTGGGTTGTCTTTTCATTGAGTCATCTTTCCATTGGGTCATCTTTGCATTGGATCGTCTTTGCGGTGCAAGAACGGTGCAGTGGGTTGTCTTTGGGTTGGGTGCATTTGATGGTCTTCACGTTCGGGGGCAGTTTGGAGAATCAGCTGGTCTGTCCGGTTTTCTTCACTCGGATCTGCCTGACCTAGCAGTGTTATGAGAGATTTCAGGATCCCAGGAGGTAGTAGGGGGTTGCACTGGGTCATCCCTGTGTTGTGTTTTGCTTTGGGTGGTCTTTGTGCTGAGTGGCCTTTGCCCTGGGTGGCAGCTTGGGAAAGGGGGCTGGCTTGTATGTTTTGTGTTGGGTCCTCCCTCTGATCTTCCAAGCCTAATGGTGCTTTTGGGTCGATCTTTGGGACCCAGGAGATGTTGGGGGTTGCCATGGATCATCTCTGGGTTGGGTCATCTCTGGGTTGGATGGTCTTTGCATTGGGCCAGCCTTATGTGGGGTTGTCCTTGTGTTGCCTCCTTTTTTTTTTTTTGGGGGGGTGTCATTTTTGTGTAGGCTCAACTGAGGTTTGGGCTGTCTGTGTGTTGGTTCATGCTCACACTGGGTCTTTGAATTGGGTCATCTTTGTGTTGGGCCATCCTTACGTTGGGTCATTGTGTTGGGTTGACCTTGCACTGGGCAAGCCTTGTGGTGGGTGGCAGCTTGGGGTCATTGCGTTGGGTGGCAGCCTGGGGTCATCGTGTTGGGTTCTCTTTGCGTTGGATGCAGCTTGGGGTCATTGCATTGGGTTATCCTTGTGTTGGGTGGCAGCTTGTGGAGTGAGGCCAAGTTGTCACCTGTGGTTTGTTTTCTCTCCACTCTGCTCTTGCAAGTCCAATGGCATTATGGTCGGTCACTGGAGCTGGTGACGCTCACAGCCCTGATGGGCCAGCTTAGTGCAGTTGTCCCCTTTCCATTTCTCTTGATTTCTCCCCAAAAGTCTTCTCTTTTTAGCATCCCTTGAGGGCCGGATGGGTGGAACAGCCCACGTCTTCGTCATCTTGGCCAACAGTTATGTAGAGTTTCCAAAGAACTCATTGCACTGGGTTGATTTGGTGGCCCACGTGTCTCTCGTTTATCGGGCGTGACCTTACCACGGTCCTTGCATTATATCAGGGCATCGTTACTTCCATTTTTGCGTTGTGCTTGGACCCCCGTTTCCCCATCAACTTTCACTTACGTTCTACGGTGGAGCTCACAAATCACAGTCAATGTAGAGCCCCAATTATTACAACTGAGGCCTGAAGTACCTGGTCCAGGGAGACCTCCGTCTCTGCTGTAGGGGGACCAGGGGTCTTAGTAGCATCATGAGAACATGATCTCAGCCTGAAAAAAACTAATTGCCCAAACGATCTTAATTTGGAAGTGCATCCTAGGACTTGTGGTCTTAATGTTTTTCCATAGCTCCTCAATCCCTGGTTGCCTACACCTCCCATAATGCATCACGTTTCCCCCATCTTCCTGTGCCACCATGTGGGGGGGGGGTGTCCTTGTTGTGGTGCATCGTGGGAGATTGGGGGGGGGACTCTAGAATCAGGTATCAACACTCAAGCGCCAACATGGCGGCATTACCGGATAGCATTGGTTCCCACCGATATTTTCAGATTTTGGGCAGTGTGTGTGTGTGTGGGGGGGGGGGTCTTTTTAGCTAAACCATTGAGCTTCCCCATGAGAACGAAAAGAGGGGGAAGGTGTGTCACAAACTCCAAAAGGAGTTAGTAGGTGGGACATTTCTGATCATATTTGTGTTAAGTCTTTGCTTTGGTTGGACTTTGCATTATCTTCCCATTGTGTCTTCGTACTGACTGGTGTTTGCATCACCTTTGCATTCAGTTGTCTGTATGTTGGGTCTGTGTTGTGTAGTTGTTTTGTTCTCTTTGCATTGTGTCTTTGTGTTGGGCTGTCGTTGTGGGGCATCATTTTTGCATTGGGTTGTCTTTGCCTTGGGTCTGCATTGCGTGAGCTGTCTTTGTGGGGAGTCGTTTTTTGGCATTGGGTCATCCTTTTCTTGGGTTTGTGTTGTGTGGACTTTGTGTTATCTTTGCACCGGCTCTTTTTGGTTGGCTGTCTTTGTGGTGAGTCATTGTTTGCATTGGGTTGTCCTTTCGTTGGATCTCATGTGATCATCGCATTATCCGTGCATTAGATCTTTGTGCGGGGTCATCTGAAGTCCCTGTCCCATGAGCTCATTGCATTGGGAGGTTGTTGCATTGGGTTATATTCATGTGGGTCTGGAGAGTCAACAGATGGTGGGGTGGGACGCAGAGGAGGGCCCTCGGACAGAGGAGTCTGGATTGGAAGGTCAGCCGGGCGGACGCAAAGACCAGGTTGGGTGATCTGCTCGTGGGAGAGGTTGGACAGAGCCCGAGTCAGAGGGTGGGAGAACGTGGAAAGTGTGCTGAAAGACGATTGGGCGGTGCCCAAAGGGACCGGTGAACCGGGTGAAGACAGGCAGAAGAAACGCCGGAGGCGACGATCGTTTGTAACCGTCGGGGAACCGAGTCCCGAGGAAGGTGGTGGCTTTTCCTTCTCGACAGCTTCCAGGGACGCTCTTTTTGAAAGACGTTTTCGGGGTGCTGGGCCCCGTCCTGGTGGGAGACATTCAGTGACCCCATGTTGTGTCCCCCTAGGCGATCTCATGGTGTCTTCAGGCCGAGGGATGCGTGAATTCCCCATCCTTTCCGTTCAGACCCTTGACGATGACGTTGGCTCGCGTCGATCTCCTTGAACCTTGTAAATTCGACCTTCCGCCCGTCGGTTGGTCCATCTGCCTCTGCGTCGGCTCATCGTTGCGGGGAGCCAGACTTGCGTCCGGTCATCGCGTTGCGTCTTCTTCGGGTGGGGGTCACGGACGCGTAGGACACGAGAACGCGCGGGGACCTCCGGAGGTCGTTGCATTCACTCCCCGGCCCTGCCGGCAGGACCAAGCACCGGCGGGACCATGCCTGAGAGACGTCTAGCTAACCTGGTCTCCAGGGATGGTGATTCCACAGTGTCCCCAGGCGATTTATTCCGGTGCTTAACCACCCTGCCTGGTGGGAAGTTTTTCCCAATGTCCAACCTCAACCTCCCTTGCTGGAGTTTAAGCTCATTGTTTTGTGGTGTCCTCAGAGGCTCAGGAGAACCTTTCTTCCCCCACTTTTCTTCCTTGCGACCCTCTTTTAGGTACTTGAAAACCACCCCCACGTCCCCTCTCGGCCCTCTCTTTTCTCCACCCACCACGCCCAGTTCGGTCAGTCGTCCTTCATCCCTCACGGCCCCCAGACCTTCTCCAAATCTTCCCTGACATGTGGCGCCCGGAGCTGGACTCAAGACCCCAACCGCGTCCTCACCGGCGCTGAGCGGAAGAAGGACGTCGCCTGTCTCGCTCTCCCCGCGCTGGTGAATGCCGCCCAGAATCACCTTTGCTTTTCTCCCCACAGCGTGGGGGCACCTCTGCCTTTTGCGCTGTGGGTTGTTTGCGTTGAGTGGGGCTCTGTGGCCGGGGGGCGGCTTGCCAGGTGGGGGCGGCCGGTCCGTTTCTGGGCTTTCATCTTAACGTGCTGGGCACGGGTTCGTGTCGAAATAATTAGGGCTGGAATTTCTCATCGTTGGGGGCATGAAATCACCCAGGATGACGGGAGGGGATGGGAGAAGCCCGCCCGTACGTGGCCATGGGACGACATTAGCCAAGACCCACGGCGGGGAAGGCTCCTTGTTGGACGGATCTGGGCAGAACTGGGGGGAGTTAATATTCCCGGACGAGGAAAACCCATCCATCCCAGTGGCCGGGCCGAGACCGTGGCTGGCGAGGGGCAGAGGGTTGGTTTCTCTCTCAGGAAAACCGGCTTGACTTCTTGGCGGGTGGGCGAGAGTTATTTCCCCTCCCCTTCTTAATTAACGAGCCCTCGAGCTAAGGCCGGGGGACACGGTTATGCCTGCGGGACCCGTAACGTGCGGAGAAGAATCACGGCGTTCCACAGGCCTTTCCCTGGTTTTGCGTGCAGGGGGACTTTCTGGCGATGGCGGGGTGCTCGTTTGCTTAATGACGGAGACGATGCGCAAACCCCCCCCCCCCCCCCCGACAAGTTCCTCCCGGCCAAAAAGGCCTGGCGGTCTCTCGCGTAGCCTTGGTTGGCGGGAGGGCTTCAGAAATGGGGAGGGCGCCATGTTGGGTGACCGGGGGGGGCAAGAGCTGGTGATGGGGCGGGGGGAGCGGGGGGGGCCGAGGGGAGGGGGGTTCGAGCCTGGGGGTGCTGTCCGCGGACTCAGTGCTGAATCGGCTGGGTCCGGTTGGGGTGCTGGGGGGGCCGCCACGCGGCTGGAGACAGCAGGGGTGGGGGGGAGGAGGGGATGTCTAGGGCAGGGGGGAGCAGGGGGCGCTGTGGAACAGAGGGACCAGAGGGGGCGCCGTGGGGTAGGGGCCAGCAGGGGGTGTCATGGGGCAGAGGGACCACCGTGGGGCAGGGAGCCAGGAGAAGGCACCGTGGGGCAGGGGGACCAGCAGAGGGTGCTGAGGGGTGGGGGGCCAGCAGGGGGCGCCGCAGAGAAGAGGGACCAGCAGGGGACGCCGTGGGGCAGGGAGCCGGGAGAAGGCACCGTGGGGCAGGGGGACCAGCAGGGGACGCCGTGGGGCAGGGAGCCGGGAGAAGGCACCGTGGGGCAGGGGGACCAGCAGGGGGGGCTCACCGTTTGCCTGTTGCGCCCCCCCAGAAATATCGCTACCAAGATGAGGACAGCCCTCCCCTGGAGCAGAGCCCAGCACACCTCCCCAACCAGGTAAAGGCCCCCGAGCTGGTCCACGTCTCGGAGAAGAACTTGTCCCAGATCGAGAGCATCCATGGCTACGTGTCCCACTCCCACGTCTCCCCCATGAAGGTAGGACGGTGGGCGGGGGGGCGCCCGGCCAGCACAGGGGGTCACCAGCCCGGCCCCGCTGCCCCCCCTCCTCTGTGTGCGTGGCCGGGGGGCGGTGCTGGCTCGCTGGGCTGGGGCGTTAATCTCGTGCGTGCGAGTGTCACGGTGCACATGGCACCAGCTTGCTGGGGTGTCTTACGTGTGTGTCTCTTGTGCGAGGAGTGTGTGTGTGTCACCCGGGTGTGCGTACCGTGAGGGTGTGCCGAGTGGAGCTGGGGGTGTCTCGCATTCGTGCCTTCCACGTGTGTGAGTGGGAGTGTGTGTTGGGGCACACAGCACTAGTTTTTGGGGGATGCTGGGGGGTCTGGATGTAGTTCTGTGCGAGGGTGGCAGCCTGGGGCTCAGTGTGTGTGTGTGTGTGTGTCAGCCTGTAGCTCAGTGTGTGTGTGTGAGGGTGTAGTTCAGAGTGAATGTGTGTGTGAGTGTAGTTCAGTGTGTGTGTGTGTGTGTGTGTGTGTGTGTGTGTGTGTGTGTGTGTGTGTGAGCCTGTAGCTCAAAGTGTATGTGTGTGTGAGGGTGTAGTTCAGAGTGAATGTGTGTGAGGGTGTAGTTCAGTGTGTGTGCATTGGGCTGTAGCACAATGTGAGTGTGCATTGGCCTGCAGCTCTATGCAAGTGTGTCAGGGTGTAGTTCAGTGTGAGTGTGCATCAGAGTGTAGCTCAGTGTGTGTGCGTCACGCTGTAGTTCAGCACACATATGTGTGAGAGTGTAGTTCAGTTTGAGTGTGCATCAGCCTGTATCATAATGCGAGTGTGTGTTGGCCTGTAGCTCAGTGTAGGTGCGTGTTGGGGTGTAGTTCAGAGTGAATGTGTGTGCGGGTGCAGCTTGGTGTGTGTGTCAGGCTGTAGTTCAGTGTGAATGTGTGTGAGGGTGTAGTTCAGAGTGAATGTGTGTCAGGCTGTACTTCAGGGTGAATGTGTGTGAGGGTGTAGCTCAGTGTGTGTGCATGTGTGTCAGGCTGTAGTTCAGTATGAGTGTGTGTGAGGGTGTAGTTCAGGGTGAATGTGTGTGCGGGTGTAGCTGTGTGTGTGTGTCAGGCTGTAGTTCAGGGTGTATGTGTGAGGGTGTAGCCCAGGGTGTGTGTGTGTCAGGCTGTAGTTCAGGGTGTATGTGTGAGGGTGTAGCTGTGTGTGTGTGTGTGTGTGTCAGGCTGTAGCTCAGGGTGAATGTGTGTACGGGTGTAGCTGTGTGTGTGTGTCAGGCTGTAGCTCAGGGTGAATGTGTGTCAGGCTCTAATTCCGTGTGTCTGCATGCAGCTCAGTGCAGGTGTACATCAGTATGTCGCTCAGAGTGTCAAGGTGTACATAGCTCAGTGCAAATGTGAGTCAGTGTGTTAGCGTGTAGTGCCCTGGAAATGTAAGTGTGTCATTTCTTGTGTGTCAGAGGATCTCCGTGCGTTGGACTTAGCATGCGTCGCTGTGCATCGCCCGGTGTGGGGGTGTGTCAGAGTGTGTCACAGCCTGGTGGCATATCTGAGTGTGCATTTCTGAGCATGTGTGTTCACAGGGTTGTGTGCAGATCCTGCCCCGCCCCACAACATGATTTACTAGTCAGAAGAAGAAAATCAGCAGCCAGGACTCCTGGGTTCTCTCTCCGGCGCTGGGAGGGCAGTGAGGGCTGGTGGTTAGAGCAGGGGGTGGGAGCCAGGACTCCTGGGTTCTCTCCCCGCGCTGGGAGGGCAGTGGGGGCTGGTGGTTAGAGCAGGGCCGGGAGCCAGGACTCCTGGGTTCTCTCCCCGGCGCTGGGAGTGCAGTGGGGGCTGGTGGTTAGAGCAGGGCCGGGAGCCAGGACTCCTGGGTTCTCTCCCCAGCGCTGGGAGGGCAGTGGGGGCTGGTGGTTAGAGCAGGGGGCCGGGAGCCAGGACTCCTGGGTTCTCTCTCCGGCACTGGGAGGGCAGTGGGGGCTGGTGGTTAGAGCAGGGGGTGGGAGCCAGGACTCCTGGGTTCTCTCCCCGGCGCTGGGAGGGCAGTGGGGGCTGGTGGTTAGAGCAGGGGGTGGGAGCCAGGACTCCTGGGTTCTCTCCCCGGCGCTGGGAGGGCAGTGGGGGCTGGTGGTTAGAGCAGGGGTGGGAGCCAGGACTCCTGGGTTCTCTCCCCAGCGCTGGGAGGGCAGTGGGGGCTGGTGGTTAGAGCAGGGGGTGGGAGCCAGGACTCCTGGGTTCTCTCCCCGGCGCTGGGAGGGCAGTGGGGGCTGGTGGTTAGAGCAGGGGGCGGGAGCCAGGACTCCTGGGTTCTCTCCCTGGCGCTGGGAGGGCAGTGGGGGCTGGTGGTGGCCTGGCCCCCCAGAAGCAGTAATTCGGGCGGGGGGAAGACTTGGGCAAGGGCATGTCAGGCTTGGAGAGGTGTGTGTGTGTGTGTGTGTGTGTGTGTGTGTGTGTCCCTGCCACAAGGCGTGTGGCTGCGGGCGGTTTGGGTTCCTCTCCCTGTACTAGTTCTCACACCGCCAGGGTTATGCTCCTGTCTCTTTCTGCCTTGTGTATCTCTCAGAGTGAGTGTGCGACTGGGATGTGTGCGCCTGTCGTGCTGTGCTGGTTTTGTGCGTTTGGCTCTCCCTGGAGGCGGTGAGTTGTGCGTACATTGTGTGTGTCTGTCGTGGTGCATCGGTTTTTTGTGTTTCCCTGTGTGTTCACGTGGAGTGTGTCGTTCAGGTCCAGGTGTATTGTGTACACTGTGTGTTGTGCGCCCAGCTGTGCGTATGCGCGGCGTCTGGTGTGTCTACGTTGTGTGTCTAGCTGTGTGAATGCACAGCAGTAAGTTGCGTGTGCTTAGCCGTGTGTCCACGCAATTTGTGTTGTGCGGACTGTGGGTCTCGTGCGTACACACAGCTGTGCATAAGTTGTGTGTGTTCAGCTGTGCGTACACAGCGTGTTGTGTGTACAGAGCGTCTAGTTATGTACACACAGCAATGCATACGTTTTGTGTGTTTAGTTGTGTGTATACACCAGGTGTGTTGTGTTGTATGTACAGTTGTGTTGAGCTACGGTGGAGCATAAGTTGGATGTGTTTAGTTGTGTGTACACACGGTTGCACGTAGCTTTTTTGTGTGTTGCTATGTAGTCATGATACACCCTGAGGCTTTGTGTATGCATGGTGTGTGCTGTACACCTTGTGTAAGTCTAACTGCACACACCCACAGTGTGTTGTGTCGCTAGCTGTGTGTGTGTGAATGGTGGGCGGTGTGTGTGCGTTGTGTGTATCCAGTTGTGTGCACACAGGCTGGTGGGCAAGTTTGTGGTGCAGACACATGTTGTACGTACCTTGCGTCTAGTTGTGTGTTCACACAGCAGTGCATTTCTTCTGTTCCGTTGTGTGCGCACACGGTGCGTGTGTTGTGTGGACATGCCTGTCCTGATGCGTGTACCCATAGCAGTGGCCCTGACGATTTGCGCGTGTGGCTGTTCACACACGTGTCTAGTTGTGGGTCCATACGGCAGACCATAGGCTTTGTGTGTCTAGCTGTGTGTATGCATGGCAGCGTGTAGGTGGTGTGCGTGGCTCTGTGCGTGTGCGTGTCTCGGGGGGTGTCTCTGGCTCTGTACCCACCTCCCTGCACCCCCATGCACCAGCCCGCCCCCCTCGACTCGCAGCCCCCGTGGTGAGGTATTTATGACTGGGGTGGGGGAAGCAGAGCCCCTGGCTGGGGGAGGGGGCAGACCCCACTTCTTGGGGGGCCCAGCTGCTTGCTGGGGGGCAGAATGGGGGCCCCTAAGACAGGGCAGAGGTGGGGATGTGGGGGGCTGCTCTCACCTGCCCCACTGATCCCCTTAGGTAGCCACCCAAAGCGTCTCTAATCCCTTCCGGCCAATCCGATTAACGGGGAGGTGGGACGTCCCCCGGGGCCCGGCCAAGGGCTGGCTGCTAGGGGGCACCGTGGGGCAGGGAGGGGGCTGAGCCCTCACATTTCCCTGCCCTGACACCCATCCAGCCATCCTCTCTCACCCCCCAGCTGCCCGGCACCCTGGCCCAGCCCTGCCCGGACCTGCCGGTAGGTCCTCCGTGGCCTTCATCCCCTTCCTCCTCCTCCTCCTCCTCCTGCCCAGGCCTTCATCCCCTCCTCCTCCTGCCCAGGCCTTCATCCCCTCCTCCTCCTGCCCAGGCCTTCATCCCCTTCCTCCTCCTCCTGCCCAGGCCTTCATCCCCCCCCCGGCCTTCATCCCCTTCCTCCTCCTCCTCCTCCTGCCCAGGCCTTCATCCCCTCCTCATCCTCCCCCCCGCCAGGCCTTCATCCCCTTCCTCCTCCTCCAGCCTTCTTCCCCCACCCCCCGGCCCGCAGAAGACGGGGCCTGTGCCTTTAAGACGCCCCACACAGCGCTGCGGCGAACCCGCAACCCGCCGCCGCCTGCGGTACTTTGGCGCCACCTCGTGGCCGCTTCTGGGAACGATTCGGGAACCCCCCTCCGCCCCGAGCCCCCCGGGGTTAAAACGCGCCCCGTGTTACAGAGGGGGAAACTGATGCACGGAGAGAAGACTGGATCCTGGCCCCCCTGCTCTACCCACCAGCCCCACTGCCCTGGGGAGAGAACCCAGGAGTCCTGGCTCCCAGCCCCTGCTCTAACCACCAGCCCCACTGCCCTGGGGAGAGAACCCAGGAGTCCTGGCTCCCAGCCCCTGCTCTACCCACCAGCCCCACTGCCCTGGGGAGAGAACCCAGGAGTCCTGGCTCCCACCCCCCTGCTCTACCCACCAGCCCCACTGCCCTGGGGAGAGAACCCAGGAGTCCTGGCTCCCACCCCCCTGCTCTACCCACCAGCCCCACTGCCCTGGGGAGAGAACCCAGGAGTCCTGGCTCCCACCCCCCTGCTCTACCCACCAGCCCCACTGCCCTGGGGAGAGAACCCAGGAGTCCTGGCTCCCGGCCCCCCTGCTCTAACCACCAGCCCCCACTGCCCTCCCCGCGCCGGGGAGAGAACCCAGGAGTCCTGGCTCCCGGCCCCCTGCTCTAACCACCAGCCCCCACTGCCCTCCCAGCACCAGGGAAAGAACCCAGGAGTCCTGGCTCCTACCCCCTGCTCTAACCACCAGCCCCCACTGCCCTCCCAGCGCCGGGGAGAGAACCCAGGAGTCCTGGCTCCCGGCCCCCTGCTCTAACCACCAACCCCCACTGCCCTCCCAGCGCCGGGGAGAGAACCCAGGAGTCCTGGCTCCCGCCCCCTGCTCTAACCACCAGCCCCCACTGCCCTCCCAGCGCCGGGGAGAGAACCCGGGAGTCCTGGCTCCCGGCCCCCCTGCTCTAACCACCAGCCCCACTGCCCTGGGGAGAGAACCCAGGAGTCCTGGCTCCCAGCCCCTGCTCTCACCACCAGCCCCACTGCCCTGGGGAGAGAACCCAGGAGTCCTGGCTCCCAGCCCCTGCTCTCACCACCAGCCCCCACTGCCCCCCCAGCGCTGGGGAGAGAACCCAGGAGTCCTGGCTCCCACCCCCTGCTCTAACCACCAGCCCCCACTGCCCTCGCAGTGCTGGGGAGAGAACCCAGGAGTCCTGGCTCCCCCTCCCCATCTAACCACTAGCCCCGGGGCGAGAACCCAGGCGTCCTGGCCCATCCAGCCGCCAGGCTGTGGGGTGTTACGCTGGTGCAGCGCCTCACCCCAGAGGCGGCTGCATCTCTCCTGGGGGAGGGAGCCCTGGCTTGGGGCCGTGGGGCTGGAGTGGGGGGGGGGGGCGGCGCTTCTCCCGTGGCGGGAGGGGGGGGGCCAGCGCATGGCGTGGGGGGAGGCGGACACGCTCGCTCCCCCCACCCCCAGCCCAGCCTTGCGCCCGCTGCCGGCTCCGTCAGAGCCTGGCGGGGGGAGGGGGGCGCTGCGGGCCCGGCTCGGCTCGGCTCGGGATGGGGGGCGGGCCGGGGGGGCAGCCGGGATAGATCCGCGCTGCAGCGCGGGGGGAGGGGGGGGGCTGCGGCCGGGGCAGCTCAGCGGCCGGAGGCGGCGGAGGGGAGCCGGGGGGAGGGGGGGCAGGACGGGCCCGGGCCCGCCCCCCCCCCGCCGCCCGCGCCCCCCGGGGCCATGTTCGTGTCGGTTTGGTACGCCAAGAAGATGGGTCGGCGCCTGCTGGACCACGTGCGGCGCCAGAGACCGCGGGGCCCAGCCACGGTAGGGGGGGGAGCGGGGGGGGGGCTGGCTGGGGGGCAGGGCGGGGGCGGGGGCGGGGGGAAGGGGGCTGGCTGGGGGGCGGGGCGGGGCGGGGTGGGGGGCTGGCAGGCGTGGGAGGGGCATGGGGCAGGGAGCTGGTTGGGGGGCAGAGTGGGGGTGAGGGTACTGGGGGGGCAGGGGGCTGGCGGGGAGGACTGGGGGCAGGGTGGGGGGCCGGGATCAGGACGGGGGTGGGGGGTAATGGGGCGCAGGGGGTCTGGCCAGGCGGCAGGGCGGGGGGGCCGGGATCAGGACGGGGGTGGGGGGTAATGGGGCGCAGGGGGTCTGGCCGGGCGGCAGGACGGGGGTGGGGGGCAATGGGGCGCAGGGGGTCTGGCCGGGGGGCAGGGCGGGGGTCTGAGATTTTGCAGGGGCTGCGGGCAGGGAGCGAGGAGTAATGAATGGCGGAGGGGCGGGGGCTAGGCCGTGACGTCACGGGAGAGGGCTGTCTGACGTCACCTTCGCTGCGGATGAATGGGGACGCGGGGGCGGAGCTCCGTGTGCGCCGCAGCATCAGTCGCGGGGGCGGGGGCGGGGGCGGGGCTCGGGAAACTGGCCCGGACTCCTGGGTCCCTGCCCCGGCAAGCAGAATCCCCTGCCCCACAGCGCCCCCTGCCGGGCCGCGGCCCCGCTCCCTGCCCCACAGCGCCCCCTGCCGGGCCGCGGCCCCGCTCCCTGCCCCACAGCGCCCCCTGCCGGGCCCCGGCCCTGCTCCCTGCCCCACAGCGCCCCCTGCCGGGCCGCGGCCCCGCTCCCTGCCCCACAGCGCCCCCTGCCGGGCCGCGGCCCCGCTCCCTGCCCCACAGCGCCCCCTGCCGGGCCGCGGCCCCGCTCCCTGCCCCACAGCGCCCCCTGCCGGGTCCCGGCCCCGCTCCCTGCCCCACAGGGCCCCCTGCCGGGCCCCGGCCCCGCTCCCTGCCCCACAGGGCCCCCTGCCGGGTCCCGGCCCCGCTCCCTGCCCCACAGGGCCCCCTGCCGGGTCCCGGCCCCGCTCCCTGCCCCACAGGGCCCCCTGCCGGGTCCCGGCCCCGCTCCCTGCCCCACAGCGCCCCCTGCCGGGCCGCGGCCCCGCTCCCTGCCCCACAGCGCCCCCTGCCGGGCCGCGGCCCCGCTCCCTGCCCCACAGCGCCCCCTGCCGGGCCGCGGCCCCGCTCCCTGCCCCACAGCGCCCCCTGCCGGGCCGCGGCCCCGCTCCCTGCCCCACAGCGCCCCCTGCCGGGTCCCGGCCCCGCTCCCTGCCCCACAGGGCCCCCTGCCGGGCCCCGGCCCCGCTCCCTGCCCCACAGGGCCCCCTGCCGGGTCCCGGCCCTGCTCCCTGCCCCACAGGGCCCCCTGCCGGGTCCCGGCCCCGCTCCCTGCCCCACAGGGCCCCCTGCCGGGCCGCGGCCCCGCTCCCTGCCCCACAGCGCCCCCTGCCGGGCCGCGGCCCCACTCCCTGCCCCACAGCGCCCCCTGCCGGGCCCCGGGCCCTGCCCTACAGTGCCCCCTGCCGGGCCCCGGCCCCGCTCCCTGCCCCACAGCGCCCCCCGCCGGGCTGCGGCCCCGCTCCCTGCCCCACAGGGCCCCCTGCCGGGCCCCAGCCCCGCTCCCTGCCCCACAGCGCCCCCTGCCTGGCCCCGGCCCCTGCCCCACAGCGCCCCCTGCCGGGCCCCCGCCCCGCTCCCTGCCCTACAGCGCCCCCTGCCGGGCCCCGGCCCCGCTCCCTGCCCCACAGCGCCCCCTGCCTGGCCCCGGCCCCTGCCCCACAGCGCCCCCTGCCGGGCCCCCGCCCCGCTCCCTGCCCCACAGCGCCCCCTGCCGGGCCCGCGCCCCGCTCCCTGCCCCACAGCGCCCCCTGCCGGGCCCGCGCCCCGCTCCCTGCCCCATGGCAGTTTAATTGCCTCACTGCAGAACTTGGGGGGAGAAGGGGAGGAAGTGAGGGGCAGCCATCATCCTCCAGCTAGAGGAGCCAGGCCCTGCCCCATTCCCTGCCCCCCTGAGCCAGCCAGTCCTGCCCTGGGCTGGGGGGAGCCGGCGCCCCTACAGGGGCCAGGCCCTGCCCCATTCCCTGCCGAATTAACAGCTGGCCCCAGATCATCAGGGACTGTAGCGGGGTCCCCCCCGTTGCCAGGACAACCGTCTCCCCCAGGGGTGCTCAGGCCCAGTTCCCTGCCATCGCCATGGTTACTGTTGCCAGGGCGGGGGACACTGGGGACGTCGCAAGGAAGGAAAGTGGCCATTTTCCCCTCCCCCGGGCCAAGATGCAGCCACCTCTGGGGTGGGGCGGCCCTTCAGATCGGGTTACATTGGCTGGGCTGCCCAGCCCTGCCGGGGACCCACGCTCCTGACCCACAACCCCTGACCCCCAGCCCTGCCAGGGCCTCACGCTCCTGACCCACAACCCTGCTGGGGCCCCACACTCCTGACCCACAACCCCTGTTCCCCAACCTGCCAGGGCCCCACACTCCTGACCCACAACCCCTTTCTCCAGCCCTGCCAGGGCCTCACGCTCCTGACCCACAACCCCTGCCCACCAGCCTTGCCGGGGCCCCACACTCCTGACCCACAACCCCTGCCCCCCAGCCCTGCCTGTGCCCCACACTCCTGCCCCCCAGCCCTGCCGGTGCCCTACACTCCTTCCCCCCCAGCCTCCAGGCTACATGTGATGTCTGAATCACAGCACGTGCCGAGTTTAGGGCTTTATCAGGTTTTTGGGGGTGTCGGTTGTGGGGTGGAATTTGGGGGTGGTGGAGGTGTCTTCCTTTGGGGGTGCAGGCCAATAGCTGGGGGGTGAGCTTGGGAGGGGTGGATTCCTATGGGGGGTCACGTGAGTTTTGGGGGGCTGCTGGCTGTGTGATTTTTCAGGGCTCCCCTTGGCTTTTGTTGCAGGGGGGAACCCCAATAGCTGGGGCTCCTGTATTGTTTTCCGGGTGATATGGGAGAAGCTGAATATTTAGGGGGGCTGGGTCTCTTTGCGGGTCGTGGATGGGCAGCTCTGGGCGCCACCTCCATCTGCGGGAGTCCGGCTCCTTTTGGGGCACAGCAGAACGTGGGGGGGAGTTTTCCTCCTCCATCCCGAAAGCCCCCGGGGTTCAACCCCCCAATGTTGGGGAGCCCCGAGGTGCTGAGTGCCTGGAAAGCCCAGGCCAAGCAGCAATGGCGGGTGGCGGGGAGGGGGGAGCTGGGATCTCGGGGGGCTGGTGGGTCGCCCTGGGGTAAGACCACTGGGGAGCTGCTGAGATGCCTCCACCCTCATGCTGGGGTCCCCCCTTTTTGTCTCCATGTCCCCCACAGGCAAATTCTCCTCCCGTCATCGTGAATACGGACACGCTGGAGGCGCCGGCATATGTAAGCCCAAAGGCGTGTGGCTGGGGGGCGCCCCAGAGGGGCTGGGGGGGGCAGCTCATGGCTGAACAGAACCCTCTTCCTCCTGGATTCATGTTGACCCCCAAAGTCAACCCCTGCCCCCCAACCTCACCCCCAGTTCCTGAGTACAGGCCTCTCTGTCTGCAGTTCACCCCCATTTCCCAGGTGGCGGGGGGGGGCTCTCTGCTCTGTCCTGCATTCTGCCGTGTGGGGTCCCCCCTCTAACAAGCACCCCCTCTTTCCGGCCAGGTGAACGGGACGGAGGCGGAGATGGAGTATGAGGAGATCACGCTGGAACGGGTGAGACCCGGCGGTTGCCGCTCTTGGGGGGCGGGAATTCCAGCGGGCCCCACCCCAGAGGCAGGCGCATCGTGGCCCAGCCTGGCACTGCTCCTGCCCCCCGGCCCTGCTGGTCCCTGCACTCCTGCCCCACAGCCCCTGCACCCCCAGCCCTGCCGGTCCCCTCACTCCCCCCACAGCCCTGCCAGTCCCCTCGCTCCCACCCCCACAGCCCCAGCATCCCCCAGCCCTGCCGGTCCCCTCGCTCCTAACCCACAGCCCCTGCATCCCCCAGCCCTGCCGGTCCCCTCGCTCCTAACCTACAGCCCCTGCATCCCCCAGCCCCACCGGTCCCCTCGCTCCCACCCCCACAGCCCCAGCATCCCCCAGCCCTGCCGGTCCCCTCGCTCCTAACCCACAGCCCCTGCATCCCCCAGCCCTGCCGGTCCCCTCGCTCCTAACTCCACAGCCCCGGCATCCCCCAGCCCCACCGGTCCCCTCACTCCCACCCCCACAGCCCCAGCATCCCCCAGCCCTGCCGGTCCCCTCGCTCCTAACTCCACAGCCCCTGCACCCCCCAGCCCTGCCGGTCCCCTCGCTTCCCCCACCAGCCCTGCCAGTCCCCTCGCTCCCACCCCCACAGCCCCTGCATCCCCCAGCCCTGCCGGTCCCCTCGCTCCTAACCCACAGCCCCTGCATCCCCCAGCCCTGCCGGTCCCCTCGCTCCTAACCCACAGCCCCTGCATCCCCCAGCCCTGCCGGTCCCCTCGCTCCTAACCCACAGCCCCTGCACCCCCCAGCCCTGCATCCCCCAGCCCTGCCAGTCCCCTCGCTCCCACCCCCACAGCCCCAGCATCCCCCAGCCCTGCTGGTCCCCTCGCTCCCACCCCCACAGCCCCTGCATCCCCCAGTCCTGCCGGTCCCCTCGCTCCCGCCCCACAGCCCCTGCCCCCCCCAGCCCTGCCGGTCCCCTCACTCCCACCCACAGCCCCTGCATCCCCCGGCCCTGCCGGTCCCCTCGCTCCCACCCCCACAGCCCCTGCATCCCCCAGCCCTGCCGGTCCCCTCGCTCCCGCCCCACAGCCCCTGCCCCCCCCAGCCCTGCCGGTCCCCTCACTCCCACCCACAGCCCCTGCATCCCCCGGCCCTGCCAGTCCCCTCGCTCCCGCCCCACAGCCCCTGCGTCCCCCAGCCCTGCCGGTCCCCTCACTCCCACCCCACAGCGCCTGCATCCCCCAGCCCTGCCGGTCCCCTCACTCCTGCCCCACAGCCCCTACATCCCCTAAGCCCTACTGGTCCCCACACTCCAGCCCCACGGCCCCTGCCCCCCAGCCCTGCCAGTCCCCTCACTCCCAACCCCACAGCCCCTGCACTCTCCAGCCCTGCCAGTCCCCTCGCTTCCGACCCACAGCCCCTGAATCCCCCGGCCCTGCCGGTCCCCTCAGTTCTGCCCCACAGCCCCTACCGGCCCAGCCCATGGGGCTGATGGGTTCTGGGGTGTCTCCCGCAGGGGAACTCCGGGCTGGGGTTCAGCATTGCTGGGGGGACGGACAACCCCCACATCGGGGATGATCCCAGCATCTTCATCACCAAAATCATCCCGGGTGGAGCAGCCGCTCAGGACGGCCGGCTCAGGTACCTGCGGGGTCCCAGGGTGAGGGATTGGGTGGGCGCGGGGGGAAGGGCTGGGCATTGGGGGAGGGGCGATGAGTGATCGTGAACATGCGCACGGGTTGGCTACGGTCCCGTGCACGAGGACATGTGCACGTGCAAGGACTGAGCATGCAAAGACGCTTGCACCAGGGGCTCCAGCTCACCATTGTTTGCTGGGCAGTTGCTCATTGTACACGCCCCTGCGGTAGCAGTGCTCTTTGCACGCTCGTGTTGTGCACTGTCCTTCCCCGTGCACGTCTTGTGCAAACACATTGTGCAGTTCCTGGCCATGCAGTCACTTTTTGCACACTCGTTGCACGCTTGCTGCTGGCCCTCGTGCACGGCCGCTTGTTACGCACGGTTCACTCAATGCACGACCACTCACGAGAGCACATTGCACGAGTGCTCGTGGCGGAGGCTCCTGCTTTTGCTGCACAACTGCTCATTGCAGCGTCACTCTTTGCACACTTATTCTCCTAGGCACACAGGGCCCACTCATTGCACAGAGGCTTGTTTCTCCCCTTTGCACAATTGCTCCTTGCACACTCACTATCACAGTCCCTCGTGCCGCATACATAAGAGGCCCTTGCACCGTTGCTTGTGCCTCCCTGTCGCACAATCACTTCTTGCACACTGATTATCACAATCCCCATGCCACACACGCATGAGAGTTCCTTGCACGGTTGCTCATTCCTTCCTGTTGCACAATCACTCCTTGCACACTGACTATCACAGTCCCTTGTGCCGCACACGCATGAGAGTTCCTTGCACGGTCGCTCATTCCTTCCCGTTGCACAATCACTCCTTGCACACTTGTTATCCCAGTCCCTTGCACCGCACACTCCTAAGAGTCCCTTGCACGCTCGCTCCTTCCTCCCCCCTGCACGATCGCTCACCACTGCTTCCGCCACGAGCTCCTTGCAGCCACCCCGTGCCCGCTCACGCCCCCTCTGCCCCCCGTGCCAGGGTGAACGACAGCATCCTGTTTGTGAACGACGTGGACGTGCGGGAGGTGACGCACAGCATGGCGGTGGAGGCCCTGAAGGAGGCCGGCTGCATCGTGCGCCTGTACGTCATGCGGCGGAAGGCGCTGGCCGAGAAGGTCATGGAGGTGAAGCTGATCAAGGGGCCCAAAGGTCAGCGCGCCCGGCGGCTTCCAACCCCCCTTTGGGCGCCCCCAGGAATGCCCTGGGCCGGGGTACCCCCTCGCCTTTCCCCAGCACTTAAGCTCCGCCCTCTCAGGTAGCCCCTCCCTCTGCCTAAGCCCCTCCCTCGAGTGTTCTCCTGCCACGAGGCCCCTCTCCCAACTCCCTCTGCTAAGCCCCTCCCTCGGGCTCCTCCCCCTCAGTTAAGCCCTTCCCCCTTCAGGGCCCCCTGCTCAGGTGTGTCCCGCCCCAACTCCACCTGCTCCCACTCCAGTTTTCCCTTCCCTTAAGCCCCTCCCCCTCGGTTAAGCCCCTCCCCAACCCCTCGTGGCACTAAGCCCCTCCTCCTGGCTCCACCCCTCTGTTAAGCCCCTCCCTCACCCTCCTAAGCCCCTCCTGCTGGCTCCACCCCCTGTTAAGCTCCTCCCTCTGCCTGAGCCCTCTCCCCTGCCAATCACCTCCCCAGAGGGGCCCCCACCCCCCGATCAGTACTGCCCCCCCCCGACTCTCTCTCCCCTCCCCACTGTGCGTTGCAGGCCTGGGCTTCAGCATCGCCGGGGGCGTGGGGAACCAGCACATCCCTGGCGACAACAGTATCTACGTCACCAAGATCATCGAGGGGGGCGCGGCCCACAAGGACGGGCGTCTCCAGATCGGGGACAAGATCCTGGCCGTGAGTCAGCCGTCGCCCCCCCACCCCGCGGGGGGGGCAGGGGGAGGGGCTTAGCGGGGGCAGGGGAGGAGCTTAAGGGGAGGGGAGGGGCTTAGTGCAGCAAGAGAGACTTATTGGAGGGGAGGGGCTTAGTGGGGTAGGAGGGGCTTTGTGAAGAGAGGGGAGGGGCTTAGTGGAGTGGGAGGGGCTTAGTGGTGGGAGGGGAGAGGCTTAGTTGGGTAGGATGGGCTTAGTGAAGAAAGGGGAGGGGCTTAGTGAAGTGGGAGGGCTGTAGCATAGGGAGGGGAGGGGCTTAGTGGTGCAGGAGGGACTTATTGGAGGGGAGGGGCTTAGTGGGGTAGGACGGGCTTAGTGAAGAGAGGGGAGGGGCTTAGTGGTGCAGGAGGGACTTATTGGAGGGGAGGGGCTTAGTGGGGTAGGACGGGCTTAGTGAAGAGAGGGGAGGGGCTTAGTGGAGTGGGAGGGGCTTAGTGGAGGGAGGGGAGGGGCTTAGAGGGTAGGAGGGCCTTAAGGGGGGGCAAAGCTGAGAGGGAGGGGCCTACCCAAGGGGAGGGGCCTAATGGGAAGGAAGGGATGGGTTTAGCAGAGTGGGAGGGGCTAGTAGAGAGAGGGGCTTAGCTGAGGGGGAGGGGCCAGGGGAGGGGATTACGGGAGCAGAGGGCATGGGGGTGGGGCTTAGCTGGGTGGGCGGGGTTTAGCGCAGGGAGGGGCGAGCTGGGGAGGGAGCTCATGGCTGGAGGAAACTCAGAGGGAGGCGCTTAGCGGAGTGGGTGGAGCCGAAGGGAGGGGGCGTGGCTCTAGCCGAGTGGGAGGGGCTCAGTCCTGGCCTTGGGGGGTGCTGAGCTGGGCGGGGGGGTGTCCCCCGTGGGGCCCACCTCTCCCATGTCCCCGCCCCCCCAGGTGAACAACGTGAGCCTGGAGGACGTGATGCATGAGGACGCGGTGGCTGCGCTGAAGAACACCTACGACGTGGTCTACCTGAAGGTGGCGAAGCCGACCAACGTGTACCTCAACGACTCCTACGCCCCACCGGACATCACCACCTGTGAGCGGCGCCGGGGCCGGCGGGGTCCTTCTCCCCTGGCTGGCAGGGCTGGGCTCAGGGCAGCAGTAGGGGGCGCTGTGGGGCAGGGAGTGGAGCAGGGCTGGGCTCAGGGCAGCGCTAGGGGGCACTGTGGGGCAGGGAGTGGGGCAGGGCTGGGCCCAGGGCAGCGCTAGGGGGCGCTGTGGGGCAGGGAGTGGGACAGGGCTGGGCTCAGGGCAGCAGTAGGGGGCGCTGTGGGGCAGGGCTGGGCCCAGGGCAGCACTAGGGGGCGCTGTGGGGCAGGGAGTGGGACAGGGCTGGGCCCAGGGCAGCGCTAGGGGGCGCTGTGGGGAAGGGCTGAGCCCAGGGCAGCCCTAGGGGGCGCTGTGGGGCTGGGAGTGGGGCAGGGCTGGGCTCAGGGCAGCGCTAGGGGGCGCTGTGGGGCAGGGAGTGGGGCAGGGAGTGGGGCAGGGCTGGGCCCAGGGCAGCGCTAGGGGGCACTGTGGGGCAGGGAGTGGGGCAGGGCTGGGCCCAGGGCAGCCCTAGGGGGTGCTGTGGGGCTGGGAGTGAGGCAGGGCTGGGCTCAGGGCAGCGCTAGGGGGTGCTGTGGGACAGGGCTGGGCCCAGGGCAGCGCTAGGGGGCGCTGTGGGGCAGGGAGTGGGGCAGGGCTGGGCCCAGGGCAGCGCTAGGGGGCACTGTGGGGCAGGGAGTGGGGCAGGGCTGGGCTCAGGGCAGCAGTAGGGGGTGCTGTGGGGCAGGGAGTGGGACAGGGCTGGGCCCAGGGCAGCGCTAGGGGGAGCTGTGGGGCAGGGAGTGGGACAGGGCTGGGCCCAGGGCAGCGCTAGGGGGCACTGTGGGGCAGGGAGTGGGACAGGGCTGGGCCCAGGGCAGTGCTAGGGGGCGCTGTGGGGCAGGGAGTGGGGCAGGGCTGGGCTCAGGGCAGCAGTAGGGGGCGCTGTGGGGCAGGGAGTGGAGCAGGGCTGGGCTGGGCTCAGGGCAGCGCTAGGGGGCGCTGCGGGGCAGGGAGTGGGGCAGGGCTGGGCTCGGGGCAGCGCTAGGGGGCGCTGTGGGGCAGGGCTGCCCATGCCGGTGCTAGGGGGGTGCTGTGGGGCAGGGAGTGGGGCAGGGCTGCCCAGGGTGGCACTAGGGGGGCGCTGTGGGGCAGAACCCCTCCATGAACGGCTGCCCCGCCCCAGCAGCGGCTGCCTCTCAGGTATTAACCCCTTCTCTCCTGCAGCATACTCCCAACACCTGGACAATGAAATCAGCCACCAGAGCTACCTGGGGACCGACTACCCGCAAGCCATGACCCCCACCTCACCCCGTCGCTATTCCCCCATACCCAAGGAGATGATGGGGGAGGAGGACATTCCCAGGTGAGCGCATCCCCTGCCTGTCCCCCCGGGGGGGCCACGGGATACAGAGGTCATCCCCTTTGCGGCTGCTTTGCGCCTTTCATCCCCCAGCGCTGCACACGGTTGTCGAGCTGAAATGTCAGGCACCGGAGTGCTGGGAGAAGGACAGGGGAGGCGTAAAAGCAACAGGCGCCCAAGTAAAGGACCACCACAGCCTGACCGATGGGGCTACCAGGAATACAACCATAATATATACCCTGGCAGGTCACATACAGGCACACGCCGTAATATACAGTCACGCAGATAACATACAGTCGCTTGCTGCAGCGTACAGGCACACAGGATACGTACAACCGCACTCCATAATATACAGGCTCACAGATAACGTACACTCGCTTGCCATAACGTACAGACATGCAGGATACATACAGGCACACTCCGTAATATGCAGGAACACAAATAACGTACAGTCGCTCACTGTGACATACAGGCACACAGGTTACGTACAGCCGCATTCTGTAATATACAGACACACTGATAATGGACAGGCACTTGCCATAACATACAGGCACACAAGTTACATACAACCACACTCCACAATATACAGGTGCACAGATAACGTACAGTTGCTTGCCATAAGATACAGGCACACAACTTACATACAACCACAATACATAATATACAGGCACACAGATAATATACACTCGCTTGCCATAACATACAGGCACAGAAGTTACATACAACCACACTCCATAATATACAGGCGCACAGATAACGTACAGTTGCTTGCCATAACGTACAGGCACACAAGCTACATACAACCCCACTCTATAATATACCGGTGTACAGATAATGTACAGTCCCTTGCTGTGACATACAGGCACACAGGTTGCATATAGTCACACTCTGTAATATACAGGCGTACTGCTAATGTACAGTTGCTTGCCGTAATATGCAGGCACACAGGTTACATACAGCCACACTCCGTAATGTACAGGCGCACAGATATTTTACAGCCGTTCCCCATAGCATACAGCCACATGGATTTCATGCAGCTACGCTCCATAATATATAAGCAGACCGATTAACGTTCGGTCCTCACCGTAACCTACAGTTGGACAGGAAATGTCACCGTGTACCGTAATAGGCAAATGCACTGGCAAGGTACAACCACATACTGTAACGTACAAGCTCACACGCCGGAAACAGGTGACACAGAGGTGCACAAAAAACAGGCAGGAAACTCACCTGTTTGTTATGTGGTTCTCAGTATGTCAGTCGGTTTCCTGCCTGACATACCGAGAACCACGTAACAAACAGGCGATGAGGTAAGCTACAGGCGCACACGTGCTGCTCAGAACATACAGCTGCGTACAGGCAGACACGTGAAGCCACTCAGGTGACCTGCCTGCTACCATGCACCGTGGAGGCGTCTGGGTGTTGTACAGGCGGTGAGACCGGGGTACGTGACCACCGCCTGTAACAGGTGCCTGTCGAGGCTACAAGCACGCAGATAAGCGACAGGCGCCCTGGTGTCGCACACAGCTCTTCCAGCCGGGTGCAGAAAGACAGGCAGACCGGCTCATTCCCACGGTGGCGGTGTAGCCATCCCCTACAGGCGAAGGGGCGTTGCTGGGGTTCCCGGGGAGCGTGCGGAGGTGCTTGGGCTGTGGAGTTTCAGGAGCAGGTTGATCCTGGCTGGCTTGCCAGAAGCTGTTCCCTGAACGGCGCCGCCCGCCCTGGGGGTTCTCTGACCGCTTTGCCCCGACCTGACCGTAGGGAACCCCGCCGGATCATCATCCACCGCGGCTCGACAGGCCTGGGATTCAACATCGTGGGGGGAGAGGACGGGGAAGGGATCTTCATCTCCTTCATCTTAGCCGGCGGACCGGCCGACCTCAGTGGAGAGCTCAGGAAAGGGGACCAGATCCTCTCGGTAAGAACCCACCCAACTGAGCCGGCCAGTCCTGCCCTGGCCCGGGGGGAGCCGGCGCCCCTAGGGGGACAGGCCCTGCCCCGTTCCCACCCCCTGAGCCAGCCAGTCCTGCCTTGGGCCGGGGTGAGCCGACGCCCCTAGAGGGGCCAGACCCTGCCCCATTCCCACCCCCTGAGCCAGCCAGTCCTGCCTTGGGCCGGGGGGAGCCGGCGCCCCTAGCGGGGCCAGGCCCTGCCCCATTCCCTGCCCCTGAGCCAGCCAGTCCTGCCCTGGGCTGGGGGGAGTTGGCGCCCCTAGAGGGGCCAAGCCCTGCCCCATTCCCTGCCCCACAGAAAAGGAATCCTTCTCCCCTCAGGTGAACGGTGTGGATCTCAGGAATGCAACCCACGAACAGGCCGCCATTGCCCTGAAAAACGCGGGGCAGACGGTGACCATCATCGCTCAGTATAAACCCGATGGTGAGTTTCAGCGCGGTGGAGGAGGCAGGACGAGGGGGGCAGTGGGTGGGTGGATGGATGGAAGATGGGGATGGAGATCAGGAAGGTCGATATAGGGGGTTTTGTGTTGGCAGATGGATGTAATGGGGGTCAGAGGTTGGGTGGGCAGATGTTGGGGAGGGGCTTAGGGCTGGGGTGCAGAAGGAGGTATGGGCTGCAGCTGGGGGTTGGGGTGCAGAAGGAGGTATGGGCTGCGGCTGGGGGTTGGGGTGGAGAAGGAGGTATGGGCTGCAGCTGGGGGTTGGAGTGGAGAAGAAGGTATGGGCTGCGGCTGGGGGTTGGAGTGGAGAAGGAGGTATGGGCTGCGGCTTGGGGTTGGAGTGGAGAAGGAGGTATGGGCTGCGGCTGGGGGTTGGAGTGGAGAAGGAGGTATGGGCTGCGGCTGGGGGTTGGAGTGGAGACGGAGGTATGGGCTGCGGCTGGGGGTTGGAGTGGAGACGGAGGTATGGGCTGCGGCTGGGGGATGGAGTGGAGAAGGAGGTATGGGCTGCGGCTGGGGGTTGGAGTGGAGAAGGAGGTATGGGCTGCGGCTGGGGGTTGGAGTGGAGATGGAGGTATGGGCTGCGGCTGGGGGTTGGAGTGCAGAAGGAGGTATGGGCTGCAGCTGGGGGTTGGAATGGAGAAGGAGGTATGGGCTGCGGCTGGGTGTTGGAGTGGAGAAGGAGGTATGGGCTGCAGCTGGGTGTTGGAGTGGAGAAGGAGGTATGGGCTGCAGCTGGGGGTTGGAGTGCAGAAGGAGGTATGGGCTGCGGCTGGGGGATGGAGTGGAGAAGAAGGTATGGGCTGCGGCTGGGGGTTGGAGTGGAGAAGGAGGTATGGGCTGCAGCTGGGGGTTGGAGTGGAGAAGGAGGTAGGGGCTCTGGCTGGGGCGCAGAAGGAGGTAGGGGCTCTGGCTGGGGGCAGAAGGAGGTAGGGGCTCTGAGCTGGGGGTTGGGGCACAGAAGGAGGTAGGGGCTCTGAGCTGGGGGTTGGGGTGCAGAAGGAGGTAGGGCTGTGGCTGGGGTGCAGAAGGAGATAGGGGCTCTGGCTGGGGTGCAGAAGGAGGTAGGGGCTCTGAGCTGGGGGTTGGGGTGCAGAAGGAGGTAGGGGCTCTGGTGGGGTGCAGAAGGAGGTAGGGGCTCTGGCTGGGGCGCAGAAGGAGGTAGGGGCTCTGAGCTGGGGGTTGGGGTGCAGAAGGAGGTAGGGGCTCTGGCTGGGGCGCAGAAGGAGATAGAGGCTCTGAGCTGGGGGTTGGGGCGCAGAAGGAGGTAGGGGCTCTGGCTGGGGTGCAGAAGGAGGTAGGGGCTCTGAGCTGGGGGTTGGGGCGCAGAAGGAGGTAGGGGCTCTGGTGGGGTGCAGAAGGAGGTAGGGGCTCTGGCTGGGGCGCAGAAGGAGGTAGGGGCTCTGAGCTGGGGCGCAGAAAGAGGTAAGGGCTCTGAGCTGGGGGTTGGGGCACAGAAGGAGGTAGGGGCTCTGGCTGGGGCGCAGAAGGAGGTAGGGGCTCTGGCTGGGATTCAGAAGGAGGTAGGGGCTCTGGCTGGGGCGCAGAAAGAGGTAGGGCTGTGGCTGGGGTGCAGAAGGAGGTAGGGGCTCTGGCTGGGGCGCAGAAGGAGGTAGGGGCTCTGAGCTGGGATGCAGAAGGAGGTAGGGGCTCTGGTGGGGGCGCAAAGGAGGTAGGGGCTCTGGGTGGGGTGCAGAAGGAGATAGGGGCTCTGGCTGGGGGCAGAAGGAGGTAGGGGCTCTGGGTGGGGTGCAGAAGGAGGTAGGGGCTCTGGCTGGGCGCAGAAGGAGGTAGGGGCTCTGGGTGGGGTGCAGAAGGAGGTAGGGGCTCTGGCTGGGCGCAGAAGGAGGCAGGGGCTCTGGCTGGGGTGCAGAAGGAGGTAGGGGCTCTGGCGACAGGTGTGGACTCCAGGCGGGGGCCAGGGCCGACATTCGGGGTGCAAGGGACGGACATTCCCCCCGGGCTGGGCAGGGAAGCTCTCAGGCGGTTGGGGGGGCGAGGCGGTTCCTGGCACTCAGCCCACTGACCCCCCAGAGTACAGCCGCTTCGAGGCCAAGATCCACGACCTGCGGGAGCAGCTGATGAACAGCAGCCTGGGCTCTGGCACCGCCTCCCTGCGCAGCAACCCCAAGCGCGGCTTCTACATCCGGTGAGCCCCCCCGAGCCCCCCCCCGAATCATCCAGGGACCCCACGTTGACCACTCGCACAGAGCACCTCCCCACTGAGCCAGGACTCCTGGGTTCTCTCCCCAGTGCTGGGAGGGCAGTGGGGGCTGGTGGGTAGAGCAGGGGTGGGAGCCAGGACTCCTGGGTTCTCTCCCCGGCGCTGGGGGGGCAGCAGGGGCTGGTGGTTAGAGCAGGGGGCGGGAGCCAGGACTCCTGGGTTCTCTCCCCGGCGCTGGGAGGGCAGTGGGGGCTGGTGGTTAGAGCAGGGGGGCGGGAGCCAGGACTCCTGGGTTCTCCCCCTGGTGCTGGGTGGGCAGTGGGGGCTGGTAGTTAGAGCAGGGGGTGGGAGCCAGGACTCCTGGGTTCTCTCCCCGGCGCTGGGAGGGCAGTGGGGGCTGGTAGTTAGAGCAGGGGGCCGGGAGCCAGGACTCCTGGGTTCTCTCCCCGGTGCTGGGAGGGCAGTGGGGGCTGGTGGTTAGAGCAGGGGGCGGGAGCCAGGACTCCTGGGTTCTCTCCCTGGCGCTGGGAGGGCAGTGGGGGCTGGTGGTTAGAGCAGGGGGGCGGGAGCCAGGACTCCTGGGTTCTCCCCCTGGTGCTGGGTGGGCAGTGGGGGCTGGTAGTTAGAGCAGGGGGTGGGAGCCAGGACTCCTGGGTTCTCTCCCCGGCGCTGGGAGGGCAGTGGGGGCTGGTGGTTAGAGCAGGGGTGGGAGCCAGGACTCCTGGGTTCTCTCCCTGGCGCTGGGAGGGCAGTGGGGGCTGGTGGTTAGAGCAGGGGGCGGGAGCCAGGACTCCTGGGTTCTCTCCCCGGCGCTGGGAGGGCAGTGGGGGCTGGTGGTTAGAGCAGGGGGCGGGAGCCAGGACTCCTGGGTTCTCTCCCTGGCGCTGGGAGGGCAGTGGGGGCTGGTAGTTAGAGCAGGGGGTGGGAGCCAGGACTCCTGGGTTCTCTCCCCGGCGCTGGGAGGGCAGTGGGGGCTGGTAGTTAGAGCAGGGGGCCGGGAGCCAGGACTCCTGGGTTCTCTCCCCGGTGCTGGGAGGGCAGTGGGGGCTGGTGGTTAGAGCAGGGGGCGGGAGCCAGGACTCCTGGGTTCTCTCCCTGGCGCTGGGAGGGCAGTGGGGGCTGGTGGTTAGAGCAGGGGGGCGGGAGCCAGGACTCCTGGGTTCTCCCCCTGGTGCTGGGTGGGCAGTGGGGGCTGGTAGTTAGAGCAGGGGGTGGGAGCCAGGACTCCTGGGTTCTCTCCCCGGCGCTGGGAGGGCAGTGGGGGCTGGTGGTTAGAGCAGGGGTGGGAGCCAGGACTCCTGGGTTCTCTCCCTGGCGCTGGGAGGGCAGTGGGGGCTGGTGGTTAGAGCAGGGGGCGGGAGCCAGGACTCCTGGGTTCTCTCCCCGGCGCTGGGAGGGCAGTGGGGGCTGGTGGTTAGAGCAGGGGGTGGGAGCCAGGACTCCTGGGTTCTCTCCCCGGTGCTGGGAGGGCAGTGGGGGCTGGTGGTTAGAGCAGGGGGCGGGAGCCAGGACTCCTGGGTTCTCTCCCTGGCGCTGGGAGGGCAGTGGGGGCTGGTGGTTAGAGCAGGGGGCGGGAGCCAGGACTCCTGGGTTCTCTCCCCGGCGCTGGGAGGGCAGTGGGGGCTGGTGGTTAGAGCAGGGGGCGGGAGCCAGGACTCCTGGGTTCTCTCCCTGGTGCTGGGAGGGCAGTGGGGGCTGGTGGTTAGAGCAGGGGGCGGGAGCCAGGACTCCTGGGTTCTCTCCCTGGTGCTGGGAGGGCAGTGGGGGCTGGTGGTTAGAGCAGGGGGTGGGAGCCAGGACTCCTGGGTTCTCTCCCCGGCGCTGGGAGGGCAGTGGGGGCTGGTGGTTAGAGCAGGGGCGGGAGCCAGGACTCCTGGGTTCTCTCCCTGGCGCCGGGAGGGCAGCGGGGGCTGGTGGCGGGAGCCCGGACGCCTGGGTTCCCTGACCCCGCCCCGCCCCCGCAGGGCGCTCTTCGACTACGACAAGACCAAGGACTGCGGGTTCCTGAGCCAGGCGCTGAGCTTCCGCTTCGGGGACGTGCTGCACGTGGTGGACGCCTCGGACGACGAGTGGTGGCAGGCGCGGCGGGTGCAGCCCGTCAGCGAGGGCGACGAGATCGGCTTCGTGCCCAGCAAGCGGCGGTACCGGGCGTGCAGGGGGGCCTGGTGGGGAGGCTGCGCCATTGGGGTCGGGCGGGGCTTGAGAAGGGGGGAGGAGGAGCCAAGGGGAGTGGGCGGAGCTTTGGGGGAGGGGGAGGGGCTTCAGAAGAGTGGAGGAGGAGCCATGGGGAGTGGGAGGGGCTTCAGAAATATGGAGGAGGAGCTAGGGGAAGGGTGGAGCTTCAGAAGAGTGGGGGCGGAGTTTGGGGAGGGGGTGGGGCTTTGCAAAGAGGCAGGGCACAAGGAGTGGGGAGGGGCACAGAGAGGCTGGGGGGGTGGGGCTGGGGTGGAATGGGGGAGGGGGTCCCAGCAGACCAGGTGGAGCTCAGTGGTAGGGGAGGGCTGTGGAGGATGGGGGCGGGGCTTTGGGGAAAGGGGCGGGGCTTCAGAGGAGGGGTCGGGGCCGCCTCTGAGTGTCCCTTTCCCCCTAGGGTGGAGCGCCGAGAGTGGACCCGACTAAAGGCCAAGGTGGGTGACGGGCGTGGCTGGGCGTGCAAAGCCAGAGTCACGCGTGTGCAAGGTGGGGGGCAGGGATCTCTTTCGGGCATCGGAGGGCCACGAGCGACAGCCCCCCTCGTGCAAACTCTGCTCTGGGCCCGCTCGCCGAGAAGGCAGCTTGGCACACCCAAGGGGCTGCCGCAGCCGGCTTGTGCCCTGCCGTGCGAGCAGATGTGCGCGGCACGCCATTTCCACGCCCCACCCGGGCTTTCACACACATCTCACAGGCTCCTCTCCACGCTGGTGTGCCAGCATGCCCGGCTGCCTTGTTCCTTCGCACGGGGGGACCCAGGCGCACGTCCCCCTCGTGCTCCACAGGCGTGCGCCCGGCTGCCTTGTTCCCTCGCACGGGGGGACCCAGGCGCACGTCCCCCTCGTGCTCCACAGATGTGCGCCCGGATCTCTTGGCACGCCCTCGGGGCATCAGCCCCCTGGGAGGTAGCGGCTCCTGCTGCAGCCCCAGCGGTCGCTGAGGTGAGCGACACCCACCCCAGCCACAAGCTGGGAGGGACCCTGGGGGGAGGGAACGGAATGGGGGCAGTGGGGGGCTGGGTACGACCCCCTGTTTGGGGGCAAAAGGACGTGACAAGAACAATGAGGATTTGTCCTGTCTCGGTGCCCCTCCATCCTCTCCCACCCCCTCGATCTATCCCTCCATCCCTCTATCCATCCCCTCCCGCCCCTCGATCTATCCCTCCATCCCTCTATCCATCCCCTCCCGCCCCTCGATCTATCCCTCCATCCCTCTATCCATCCCCTCCCGCCCCTCGATCTATCCCTCCATCCCTCTGTCCATCCCCTCCCGCCCCTCGATCTATCCCTCCATCCCTCTGTCCCTCCCCTCCCGCCCCTCGATCTATCCCTCCATCCCTCTGTCCATCCCCTCCCGCCCCTCCATCTATCCCTCCATCCCTCTGTCCATCCCCTCCCGCCCCTCCATCTATCCCTCCATCCCTCTGTCCATCCCCTCCCGCCCCTCGATCTATCCCTCCATCCCTCTGTCCATCCCCTCCCGCCCCTCCATCTATCCCTCCATCCCTCTGTCCATCCCCTCCCACCCCTCCATCTATCCCTCCATCCCTCTATCCATCCCCTCCCGCCCCTCGATCTATCCCTCCATCCCTCTATCCATCCCCTCCCGCCCCTCGATCTATCCCTCCATCCCTCTATCCATCCCCTCCCGCCCCTCGATCTATCCCTCCATCCCTCTGTCCATCCCCTCCCGCCCCTCGATCTATCCCTCCATCCCTCTGTCCCTCCCCTCCCGCCCCTCGATCTATCCCTCCATCCCTCTGTCCATCCCCTCCCGCCCCTCCATCTATCCCTCCATCCCTCTGTCCATCCCCTCCCGCCCCTCCATCTATCCCTCCATCCCTCTGTCCATCCCCTCCCGCCCCTCGATCTATCCCTCCATCCCTCTGTCCATCCCCTCCCGCCCCTCCATCTATCCCTCCATCCCTCTGTCCATCCCCTCCCACCCCTCCATCTATCCCTCCATCCCTCTGTCCATCCCCTCCCACCCCTCGATCTATCCCTCCATCCCTCTGTCCCTCCCCTCCTGCCCCTCGATCTATCCCTCCATCCCTCTGTCCATCCCCTCCCGCCCCTCGATCTATCCCTCCATCCCTCTGTCCATCCCCTCCCGCCCCTCGATCTATCCCTCCATCCCTCTGTCCATCTGTCTGTCTCACTTTGTTTTCTCTCTCTCTCTCTCGCTCTCCTCTCACTCTACCGGCCCTCCAGGATCGTGTTCCCGGATCAGGCTCACAAGGTGGGTTTCTCTCCCGTCGGCCTCAGCTCCTCTTTCCTGCTCTTCCTCTGTCCTGTGTCTGTCCTTCCTGCAGGAGAAGTGTGTTCACCGTGGCCCCGCCACAGCTCTGCCCCCCAGCCCTGCATCCCCCTGTCCTGCCGGTCCCCCCACTCCCGCCCCACAGCCCTTGCATCCCCCGGCCCTGCCGGTCCCCTCACTCCCACCCCCACAGCCCCTGCATCCCCCAGCCCTGCCGGTCCCCTCACTCCCACCCCACAGCCCCTGCATCCCCCTGCCCTGCCGGTCCCCTCACTCCCACCCCCAAAGCCCCTGCATCCCCCAGCCCTGCCAGTCCCCTCACTCCCACCCCCAAAGCCCCTGCATCCCCCAGCCCTGCCGGTCCCCTCACTCCCACCCCACAGCCCCTGCATCCCCCAGCCCTGCCGGTCCCCTCACTCCTAACCCCACAGCCCCTGCATCCCCCAGCCCTGCCGGTCCCCTCACTCCCACCCCACAGCCCCTGCATCCCCCTGCCCTGCCGGTCCCCTCACTCCCACCCCCAAAGCCCCTGCATCCCCCAGCCCTGCCGGTCCCCTCACTCCCACCCCACAGCCCCTGCATCCCCCAGCCCTGCCGGTCCCCTCACTCTTAACCCCACAGCTCCTGCATCCCCCGGCCCTGCCGGTCCCCTCACTCCTAACCCCACAGCTCCTGCATCCCCCTGCCCTGCCGGTCCCCTCACTCCCGCCCCACAGCCCCTGCACCCCCCGGCCCTGCCAGTCCCCTCACTCCCACCCCCAAAGCCCCTGCATCCCCCAGCCCTGCCGGTCCCCTCACTCCCACCCCACAGCCCCTGCATCCCCCAGCCCTGCCGGTCCCCTCACTCTTAACCCCACAGCTCCTGCATCCCCCGGCCCTGCCGGTCCCCTCACTCCTAACCCCACAGCTCCTGCATCCCCCTGCCCTGCCGGTCCCCCCACTCCCGCCCCACAGCCCCTGCATCCCCCGGCCCTGCCAGTCCCCTCACTTCCACCCCCCAGCCCCTACATCCCTCAGCCCTGCCAGTCCCCTCACTCCCACCCCCACAGCCCCTGCACCCCCCAGCCCTGCCGGTCCCCCCACTCCCGCCCCACAGCCCCTGCAACCCCCAGCCCTGCCAGTCCCCTCACTCCCACCCCCCAGCCCCTGCACCCCCAGCCCTGCCGGTCCCCTCACTCCCACCCCACAGCCCCTGCATCCCCCGGCCCTGCTGGTGCCCCTCACTCCTAACCCCACAGCCCCTGCATCCCCCGGCCCTGCCGGTCCCCTCACTCCCACCCCCACAGCCCCTGCATCCCCCAGCCCTGCCGGTCCCCTCCCTCCCACCCCACAGCCCCTGCACCCCCCAGCCCTGCCAGTCCCCTCACTCCCACCCACAGCCCCTGCATCCCCCGGCCCTGCCGGTCCCCTCACTCCCACCCCACAGCCCCTGCATCCCCCGGCCCTGCTGGTGCCCCTCACTCCTAACCCCACAGCCCCTGCATCCCCCGGCCCTGCCGGTCCCCTCACTCCCACCCCCACAGCCCCTGCATCCCCCAGCCCTGCCGGTCCCCTCCCTCCCACCCCACAGCCCCTGCACCCCCCAGCCCTGCCAGTCCCCTCACTCCCACCCACAGCCCCTGCATCCCCCGGCCCTGCCGGTCCCCTCACTCCCACCCCACAGCCCCTGCATCCCCCGGCCCTGCTGGTGCCCCTCACTCCTAACCCCACAGCCCCTGCCATTGACCAGTTTGGATTCTCGCCCCCAGGTCGGGACGACTCCGTCTTGAGCTATGAGACAGTCATGCAAATGGAAGGTGAGTGACTGGCCAGCTGCCAGCAGGGGGCGCTGTGTACTGGGGGGATCCCAGCAGGGGGCGCTGTGATGGGGGAGTCCCAGTAGGGGGCGCTGTGTGTGTGTGTGTTGGGGGGGGGTCCCAGCTGGGGGTGCTGTGTGTGTGTGTGTGTGTTGGGGGGGGTCCCAGCCGGGGCGCTGTGTGTGTGTGTGTTGGGGGGGGTCCCAGCTGGGGGTGCTGTGTGTGTGTGTGCTGGGGGGGTCCCAGCCGGGGCCGCTGTGTGTGTGTGTTGGGGGGGGATCCGAGGAGGGGGCGCTGTGTGTGTGCTGGGGGGGGTCCCAGCCGGGGGCGCTGTGTGTTTGCTGGGGGGGGATCCGAGGAGGGGGCGCTGTGTGTGTGTGTGTGTGTTGGGGGGGTCCCAGCTGGGGCGCTGTGTGTGTGTGTGTTGGGGGGGTCCCAGCCGGGGGCGCTGTGTGTGTGCTGGGGGGGTCCCAGCCGGGGGTGCTGTGTGTGTGTGGGGGGGGGCGGGATCCGAGGAGGGGGCGCTGTGACGGGGAGGTGAGTAATTTTTTCTGCCCCCATCTTGCGCCCCTCTGCCCCTCCCAGTGCACTACGCTCGCCCCATCATCATTCTGGGGCCCACCAAGGACCGAGTCAACGACGACCTCCTGTCCGAATTCCCCGACAAATTCGGCTCCTGCGTCCCCCGTGAGTCCTCCCCGGGGCGGGGCAGAGGGTGGGGCAAGGGACAGGACTGGAGGTGCTGTGCTGAGGGGGTGGGGCAGGGGGTGGACAAAGGGGCGGGGCCTGATGGCCGGTGGGGCAGGGGGCAGGAGGGGAGGTTCTACGCTCTGACGGGGGCGGGTGGGAGGGGCAGGGGGTAGGAGGGGAGGTTCTACGCTCTGACGGGGGCGGGTGGGGGGGGCAGGGGGCAGGAGGGGAGGTTCTACGCTCTGACGGGGGCGGGTGGGAGGGGCGGGGGGCAGGAGGGGAGGTTCTACGCTCTGACGGGGGGCGGGTGGGGGGGGCGGGGGGCAGGAGGGGAGGTTCTACGCTCTGACGGGGGGCGGGTGGGGGGGGCGGGGGGCAGGAGGGGAGGTTCTACGCTCTGACGGGGGCGGGTGGGAGGGGCGGGGGGCAGGAGGGGAGGTTCTACGCTCTGACGGGGGCGGGTGGGAGGGGCGGGGGGCAGGAGGGGAGGTTCTACGCTCTGACGGGGGCGGGTGGGGGGGGCGGGGGGCAGGAGGGGAGGTTCTACGCTCTGACGGGGGCGGGTGGGAGGGGCGGGGGGCAGGAGGGGAGGTTCTACGCTCTGACGGGGGCGGGTGGGAGGGGCGGGGGGCAGGAGGGGAGGTTCTACGCTCTGACGGGGGCGGGTGGGAGGGGCAGGGGGCAGGAGGGGAGGCCCTACGCTCTGACGGAGGGGGCGTGGGAGGGCCGTGGCAGTGGGCGCCGAGCCGCCAGCCCCGCCCTGACCCCGCCCCCGGTCCCGCCCCCAGACACCACGCGGCCGAAGCGGGAGTACGAGGTGGACGGGCGGGACTACCACTTCGTGGCCTCGCGGGAGAAGATGGAGAAGGACATCCAGAGCCACCGGTTCATCGAGGCCGGGCAGTACAACAGCCACCTCTACGGGACCAGCGTCCAGTCCGTCCGCGAGGTGGCCGAGCAGGTACTGGGCTTGCGGGTGGGCGGGGTGGGGAGGGGTCCCTGGCCGGTTTCTGACTCTGCCCCCCACCCCAGGGCAAACACTGCATCCTGGACGTGTCGGCCAACGCCGTCCGGCGGCTCCAGGCCGCCCAGCTTCACCCCATCGCCGTCTTCATCCGGCCCCGCTCCCTGGACAACATCCTGTGAGTGTGAGCTGGGGGGGCCGGGTCGGAAAGGAGCAGGGGAGGGGGCGAGGCGTGGGGTGGACGTGAGATGGTGGGTGCGGTGGGATCCGCGTGGGAAGAGGGGGCGGCGCCTGGGGCGGGTGGGGCAGGGTCTCGGTGGGGTCTTGCAGGTGTGGGGAGGGCAGCTCGCTCTGCTGAACCTCCGTGTCCCCCCCCCCCGCCGCAGAGAAATCAGCAAGCGGATAACAGAGGAGCAGGCCCGGAAAGCTTTCGATCGAGCTGTCAAGCTGGAGCAAGAATTCACGGAGTGTTTCTCCGGTAGGTTCCCCGCTCTGCGCCCACCCTCCAGACTCCGTCTCGGCCCCCCTGCCGCTGGCCCAGTCCAGCTGGCGCCCGCTCCTGAGACGGGGCGTCCCCCTCCGCTGGCGCTCGCCGGAGCCAGAGATCCGACGCCGGTAGCCCACAGCGGCGCGTCCCGGGAAACCTGCTTCCCACTCACCTTCCTGGCACCCCCAGATCCGGGGCTGGGGAGGGGTCTCGTCTCTGGGGGCCTTTGGTGGTTCTTCTCGCTTTGGTAGGATCCCCGTTGCCCAGTGCGTCTCCGACAATATCTGCGCTCGGATTCCCCTGTGCTTGCTGCATCTTGCACCATATCTGTGTGGGGTTCAGGGGTCCCCAAGCGCTGCCCCCCGGCCGCAGGCAGGAGGGACTCTCACCCAGCAGGTAGAACGGGAGGTTTAGGAGGCGCCAGAGCCCAGCTCAGCACAGAGGGGTCAGTACAGCCGGCAGAGACAGTCATTCCAACCCAGCCCGAGGGGGGCCCCTCTGGGGTGCAGCTTCCCCCCTCGCCAGCCTGGCTGCCCCCCAGCTCCCTCTCCCCCTCCCGCCTCCGAGTCAAACCCAGCTCGGCTCCTCCCTGCCAGCCTAGGGTGCAGCCCACGGCTCATCCTTAGCCGCTGGGAGCTGCTCTGCCCTCACGCACCCCCAGCCTGAGTCGCACACGCACCCCCAGCTCCATCACAATCTGTGCCCGTCGCATCCCCCCCAATCCCTGTGCCCAAATTCCCCCTCTTGCCGCTGAGCCCCGTTCTGTCTTTCCGCAGCCATCGTCGAAGGGGACAGCTTTGAGCAGATCTACCACAAAATCAAGCGGATTATCGAAGAGCTCTCCGGGCCGTACATATGGATACCAGCCCGAGAGAGACTTTAGAAAACCCGAAGTGCTGGGACCTGACCCGGGAACACAAATCCACCTTGGACACGGAGCCGTTCGGTTGCTTTTCGGGGAGGAGTTTTGGGGTGGGGCAGGGGATCTGGTCTCTTCATTTCTCCTCCGTTCTTGTTTCCTGACCCGCCCGGCCCCGCTTTGAACCGAGATCTGCTCTCCCCTCTTTGCAACCAGCCTGTCCGCTTCGAGGAGGGCGCTCTCTGCATGCTTGCCTTTTTCTCGGGAGGTGTTGGCTTTGTGACGTCTGCGCTTCTTTGGGCCGTTTGCTTCCCCCCGCCCGCCCCCCGGAGGGGAGGAAAATGACCGGAACTGGTGGATTTATTGGTCTCGAGTATTCCCCCCTTCTGGCCATCAGGTTCGACTCTGTTTGTTTTTAGACTGAAATAACTGAGCTCTGCGCTGAACCTGTTGCGTTATCTGCACGGTCACCGCAGGGGGGGGACAAGTGGTGTGGAAGGGAAAACAGAAGGAAACTGGATTTATAACCCCCCCACTTCCTGCGGCTTCTTCTGAATTATTTTTGCTTTCTCGGCTGGGGACAAGCAGACAAGATCCCCCGGCCCTTCCGCCTCTTTCTACCAAACAGAAGGGCGATTTTCTTTTGAAACCAAGGCGGGAGGGAGCCTCAGCTCTGCGGAACAAGAGACGGTCTCGTCCATTCTTCTAGTTTTCCCAGACGCTTTCAGCCAGAGCGATTCCCCTCGCTGCCGTCTTTTACTTCAATTTCTCCGGACGGACGAGCTCCTCTCTTTTCGGCGCATGGCGAACCACGTGGCTTTCAAAAAAAAACAAACAAAAATTGACGGCAAAACGTGAAAAAAACCAACAAAAAAAAAAAGGAGAAGCATTTTGCTGGGTCAGCCATTTCTATTACAATTTCCCGGCTGGGGCAGAGGGGAGGGGAACTTAACCCACGACGTTCGCAACGTTCTGTGAATATTTTTTTTTTTTTTTTCGCCCCCCCTGGGCTCATATCGGCTATTTTGGTGCGGCTGTACGTGATTGTACGAAACGGGGGCGGGACAGGGGGCTGCGGGGGGAGACGCCGGATGGTCTGTTCCTTTCTCGTCACAGGCTTTTTTTCGTCGGGACGTATTCGAAATGCTGATGACGCTGTATTTATTTATTTATTTTTGGGGGCTGGGTGTATAAAGTCGAAGAGGCCGCTGAGATCCTGGCTAGAGAAAGGGTCAGCTGGTGGTTAATGGGGAATCCTTCCCTCCTCCTCGGGAGCCAGTGACAGCCAGGAAGCAGAGGGAAGTGGGTGAACAGTCAGCACCCCTATATTCAGGGGTCTTCATCCCTTGGGCAACCCAGGACACGTACGCCCCCGTGTCGAAAATAACTGAGTATTCGACGCAGGGCTGGGAGCCAGGACTCCTGCGGTCTCTCCCTGGTGCTGGGAGGGCAGTGGGGGCTGGTGGTTAGAGCTCAGAGCCAGGACTCCTGGGTTCTCTCCCCGGCGCTGGGAGGGCAGTGGGGGCTGGTGGTTAGCGCTGGGAGCCAGGACTCCTGCGGTCTCTCCCTGGTGCTGGGAGGGCAGTGGGGGCTGGTGGTTAGAGCTCAGAGCCAGGACTCCTGGGTTCTCTCCCCGGCGCTGGGAGGGTAGTGGGGGCTGGTGGTTAGCGCTGGGAGCCAGGACTCCTGCGGTCTCTCCCTGGTGCTGGGAGGGCAGTGGGGGCTGGTGGTTAGAGCTCGGAGCCAGGACTCCTGGGTTCTCTCCCCGGTGCTGGGAGGGCAGTGGGGGCTGGTGGTTAGAGCAGGGGGCCGGGACTCCTGGGTTCTCTCCCTGGCTCTGAGAGGGGGCTGCTGGTTAGAGCAAATGGGGGGGGGATGGGAGCCAGGACGCCTGGGTTCCCCCCTCGAATGGCTCTTTCTCAGCCACTGCAATGGCCAACGCCCGCCACCAGGGCAGCGCCGGTGCCAGTAACTTCCTCCCAGACACCCACCACGGCTACCCCAGGATGGGGATCGGCAGCCAACCTCCTTCACCGGGCCGTGCCCCCAGCCCTGACTCAGGATGGACTCAGAAGCAGGGGTGTGTGGGAAGGACCCCTGCCACGAGGCCATTAGCGAGGGGGGTCTCTGGCCTTCAGGGATCTGGGGAGGGGGGGGAGAAAAGAATATTTTGCATAAAAGTATTATTGCCATTGGCAGAGAATTAAAAATGACTATATATATATACATATATATATATAAAAATCTATATATCTGCATCTACCCAGTTCTTTCCCGCTGTGACTATATATTTGCATAAACAGAAGGATTTGGTTCTACTGGGGGGCGGGGGGGGGGCGGGCTGGGAGCCAGGACTCCTGGGTTCTCTCCCCGGCGCTGGGGGACAAGTGGTTAGAGCAGGGGGCCGGGAGCCAGGACTCCTGGGTTCTCTCCCCGGCGCTGGGAGGGCAGTGGGGGCTGGTGGTTAGAGCAGGGGCCGGGAGCCAGGACTCCTGGGTTCTCTCCCTGGCGCTGGGGAACAAGTGGTTAGAGCAGGGGGCCGGGAGCCAGGACTCCTGGGTTCTCTCCCTGGCGCTGGGAGGGCAGTGGGGGCTGGTGGTTAGAGCAGGGGGTGGGAGCCAGGACTCCTGGGTTCTCTCCCTGGCGCTGGGAGGGCAGTGGGGGCTGGTGGTTAGAGCAGGGGGTGGGAGCCAGGACTCCTGGGTTCTCTCTCTGCCTCTGGGAGGGCAGTGGGGACTAGGGGGTTGGGGTTAGAGCAGCTGCTTATTATTGTGTTGCATTTTTATCCCGCCCCCAGGAGATGTTACTTTAATTTTAGAGAGTCACAGAAAGTTTATTAAACCAGAAGGATCAATATAAAACCAAGCAAGCGACGCGAGGGGACGAAGAGATTATTTTGAACAAAACGGTTGAAAAAAATTTTAAAAAGTAAAATTAAAGCAACCTGGGATTTAGAAATGACGATTCCTTAGAGTTGTTTATTTAAAACCTCCCCTCCCGGCCGCCCTGCCCCACAGGGCCCCCTAGCACCGCCGTGGGGACAGCCCTGCCTGCCAGAGGAGAGCGCCCCCTGCCCCACGGCACCCCATGGACCCAGCGCTCCCTGTCAAGCGAAACCACTCCCTGCCCCACGGTGCCCCCCTACCACCCCTTGGCCCAGCCCTGCCTGCCAGGGGAGAGCGCCCCCTCTTCTGCCTTGTCCCTGCATTGTAACTGGGGTGCTGGCCTACCCCTGCAGCTCTTGGGGAGCGGCGGACCCCCCCCATGGCCCGAGGAACCGGACCCAGCCCCCTTGGCCCCCACCGCCCAGCACAGTGACCCCAGCCTGGGTCTGGGCCAGGAGTCAGTCACTTATTAAAAACTTTTCTCCGGCCCTGGCTGGGAGGGGAAGACGCCAGCGACGGGGGGGCGGGGGGTAATCAGAGGGGGGGGGACCCATGGCTACATGGGGTGGGGGTGTGGACCAACCAATCAATAACGTGCAGCAACCACCCCCCCTGCTTCTCGCAAGCGCTCACCTGGGCAGGTGAGTTAAAAGGGGAAACTTGTGGGGGGGGTGGGGGGCGGATGGTTTGGCTGGGAGAAGGGTTCCACCCCCCCCCCTGCCCCCGGTGCCCCCTAGCGCTGCCCTGGGGCCAGCCCTGCCTGGCAGGGGCCAGCGCCCCCCTCCCTGCCCCACAGTGCCCCCAAACCAACAGGCAGGTTAGCCCAGGGAAGGGGCAGCGGGGTTCATCCCAAAACCCTGACTTCCTTCCGCATCTGACCGAGGCCGAGCCCTGCTCCACCAGAAAGGGGAACCGAGCCGGGCTGGGCGGGAGCGCCCAGGACACAGCATCCGGGCAGTGCCTGGGTGAGACGCTGCGAGCTTATGTGGTGTTCGGGCGCAAGGGGCAGAAAAAAATCCACTCTGCTTCCTGGGCAGGAGGCAGCTGGTGGGTACACAGTCGCCCCCCACGGCGCTGTGGGGAGGCGATGCCATCCCTGGGGCCCCTCTTTGCTGGCATCCAGCCTGCTGCTGGCTTCTTGTCCCGGTGCTGGGAGGGCAGTGGGGGCTGGTGGGTAGAGCAGAGGGTGGGAGCCAGGACTCCTGGGTTCTCTCCCCGGCGCTGGGAGGGCAGTGGGGGCCGGTGGGTAGAGCAGGGGTGGGAGCCAGGACTCCTGGGTTCTCTCCCTGGCACTGGGAGGGCAGTGGGGGCCGGTGGGTAGAGCAGGGGGTGGGAGCCAGGACTCCTGGGTTCTCTCCCTGGCACTGGGAGGGCAGTGGGGGCCGGTGGGTAGAGCAGGGGGTGGGAGCCAGGACTCCTGGGTTCTCTCCCTGGCGCTGGGAGGGCAGTGGGGGCCGGTGGGTAGAGCAGGGGGTGGGAGCCAGGACTCCTGGGTTATCTCCCCAGTGCTGGGTGGGCAGTGGGGGCTGGTGGGTAGAGCAGAGGGTGGGAGCCAGGACTCCTGGGTTTTCTCCCCAGCGCTGGGAGGACAGTGGGGGCTGGTGGTTAGAGCAGAGGGTGGGAGCCAGGACTCCTGGGTTCTCTCCCCAGCGCTGGGAGGGCAGTGGGGGCTGGTGGTTAGAGCAGAGGGTGGGAGCCAGGACTCCTGGGTTCTCTCCCCAGCTCTTTGATCCTTGAGGGGTCACTGTGGACCTGTTTTGTCCCGAATCGCGAGAGGACTATTTACAGATCAAAGTGCTGTTGGAGGTGGCCAAGGCAGACGGAAACTGGCAGTTCACAGGCTGCCTTTGGTGCAGCCTGGGGGGAAAAGGCTTCAGCACTGGTAAAGAGGCCCAGGAGCTGGGAGCAAAGGAGTGTGGGAGCGGAGGTAAAGCAACCCACCAGCTGTGAGGTGGGGGCGCGAGAGAAGGAGGAAGGGCTGTGAACAGTGTCCTGGAGCCATGCACCAAGGAAAACGGGAAATGTCACATCAGAGCCCTATGGGGCTGGGGAAATGAGGGAGTGGCGGGGGATCGGCGGTGCGGGAGAAGGGAGCGAGGGGGGGATCTGCGGTGCGGGAGGAGGGAGCGGGGGGAGGGAGGAGTGGAGGTGCTGGAGGAGGGAATGGGGGGGATCGGCGGTGCGGGAGGAGGGAGCGGGGGCGGGAGGAGTGGAGGTGCGGGAGGAGGGAGTCGGGGGGAGGGGATTGGCGGTGCGGGAGGAGGGAGCGGGGGAGGGAGGAGTAGAGGTGCGGGAGGAGGGAACGGGGGGATCGGCGGTGTGGGAGGAGGAGTGGGGGGAGGGAGGAGTGGAGGTGCGGGAGGAGGGAACGGGGGGATCGGCGGTGTGGGAGGAGGGAGCGGGGGAGGGAGGAATGGAGGTGCGGGAGGAGGGAGCGAGGGGGGGGATCGGCGGTGTGGGAGGAGGGAGCGGGGGCGGGAGGAGTGGAGGTGCGGGAGGAGGGAGCGAGGGGGGGATCGGCGGTGCGGGAGGAGGGAGCGGGGGAGGGAGGAATGGAGGTGCGGGAGGAGGGAGCGAGGGGGGGGATCGGCGGTGCGGGAGGAGGGAGCGGTGGAGGGAGGAATGGAGGTACGGGAGGAGGGAACGGGGGGATCGGCGGTGCGGGAGGAGGGAGCGGGGGCGGGAGGAGTGGAGGTGCGGGAGGAGGGAGCGAGGGGGGGATCGGCGGTGCGGGAGGAGGGAGCGGTGGAGGGAGGAATGGAGGTGCGGGAGGAGGGAGCGAGGGGGGGGATCGGCGGTGTGGGAGGAGGGAGCGGGGGCGGGAGGAGTGGAGGTGCGGGAGGAGGGAACGGGGGGGATCGGTGGTGCGGGAGGAGGAGCGGGGGCGGGAGGAGTGGAGGTGCGGGAGGAGGGAACGGGGGGATCGGCGGTGCAGGAGGAGGGAGCGGGGGAGGGAGGAGGGGAGGTGTGGGAGGAGGGAACGGGGGGGATCGGCGGTGCAGGAGGAGTGGAGGTGTGGGAGGAGGGAGTGAGGGGGGGATCGGCGGTGCGGGAGGAGGGAGCGGGGGAGGGAGGAGGGGAGGTGTGGGAGGAGGGAACGGGGGGATCGGCGGTGCAGGAGGAGTGGAGGTGTGGGAGGAGGGAGTGAGGGGGGGATCGGCGGTGCAGGAGGAGGGAGCGGGGAGGGAGGAGTGGAGGTGCGGGAGGAGGGAACGGGGGGGATCGGCGGTGCAGGAGGAGTGGAGGTGTGGAGGAGGGAGTGAGGGGGGGATCGGCGGTGCGGGAGGAGGGAGCGGGGGAGGGAGGAGGGGAGGTGCGGGAGGAGGGAACGGGGGGGATCGGCGGTGCGGGAGGAGGGAGCGGGGGAGGGAGGAGGGGAGGTGCAGGAGGAGGGAACGGGGGGGATCGGCGGTGCGGGAGGAGGGAGCGGGGGAGGGAGGAGGGGAGGTGTGGGAGGAGGGAACAGGGGGGATCGGCGGTGCGGGAGGAGGGAGTGGGGGAGGGAGGAGGGGAGGTGTGGGAGGAGGGAGCGGGGGAGGGAGGAGGGGCGGTGCGGGAGGAGGGAGCGGGGGAGGGAGGAGGGGAGGTGCGGGACGAGGGAGCGGGGGAGGGAGGAGGGGAGGTGCGGGAGGAGGGAACGGGGGGGATAGGCGGTGCGGGAGGAGGGAGCGGGGGGGATCGGCGGTGCGGGAGGAGGGAGCGGGGGAGGGAGGAGGGGAGGTGCGGGAGGAGGGAGTGGGGGGGATCGGCGGTGCGGGAGGAGGGAGCGGGGGAGGGAGGAGGGGAGGTGCGGGAGGAGGGAGAGGGGGAGGGAGGAGGGGAGGTGCAGGGGGAGGGAGCGGGGGGGATCGGCGGTGCGGGAGGAGGGAGCGGGGGAGGGAGGAGGGGAGGTGCGGGAGGAGGGAACGGGGGGGGATTGGCGGTGCGGGAGGAGTGGAGGTGCGAGAGAAGGGAGTGAGGAGGGGATCGGTGGTGCGGGAGGAGGGAGCGGGGGGGATTGGCGGTGCGGGAGGAGGGGAGGTGCGGGAGGAGGGAGCGGGGGAGGGAGGAATGGAGGTGCAGGGGGAGGGAACGGGGGGGATCGGCGGTGCAGGAGGAGGGAGCGGGGGAGGGAGGAGGGGAGGTGCGGGAGGAGGGAGAGGGGGAGGGAGGAGGGGAGGTGCGGGAGGAGGCAACGGGGGGGATCGGCGGTGCGGGAGGAGGGAGCGGGGGAGGGAGGAGGGGAGGTGCAGGGGGAGGGAGCGGGGGGGATCGGCGGTGCGGGAGGAGGGAGCGGGGGAGGGAGGAGGGGAGGTGCGGGAGGAGGGAACGGGGGGGGATTGGCGGTGCGGGAGGAGTGGAGGTGCGAGAGAAGGGAGTGAGGAGGGGATCGGTGGTGCGGGAGGAGGGAGCGGGGGGGATTGGCGGTGCGGGAGGAGGGGAGGTACGGGAGGAGGGAGCGGGGGAGGGAGGAATGGAGGTGCAGGGGGAGGGAACGGGGGGATCGGCGGTGCGGGAGGAGGGAGCGGGGGAGGGAGGAGGGGAGGTGCAGGGGGAGGGAGCGGGGGGGATCGGCGGTGCGGGAGGAGGGAGCGGGGGAGGGAGGAGGGGAGGTGCGGGAGGAGGGAACGGGGGGGGATTGGCGGTGTGGAGGAGTGGAGGTGCGAGAGAAGGGAGTGAGGAGGGGATCGGTGGTGCGGGAGGAGGGAGCGGGGGGGATTGGCGGTGCGGGAGGAGGGGAGGTGCGGGAGGAGGGAGCGGGGGAGGGAGGAATGGAGGTGCAGGGGGAGGGAACGGGGGGGATCGGCGGTGCGGGAGGAGGGAGCGGGGGAGGGAGGAGGGGAGGTGCAGGGGGAGGGAACGGGGGGGGATCGGCGGTGCGGGAGGAGGGAGCGGGGGAGGGAGGAGGGAGGTGCAGGGGGAGGGAACGGGGGGGGATCGGCAGTGCGGGAGGAGGGAGCGGGGAGGGAGGAGGGGAGGTGCGGGAGGAGGGAACGGGGGGGATTGGCGGTGCGGGAGGAGGGAGCGGGGGAGGGAGGAGGGGAGGTGCAGGGGGAGGGAACGGGGGGGGATCGGCAGTGCGGGAGGAGGGAGCGGGGAGGGAGGAGGGGAGGTGCGGGAGGAGGGAACGGGGGGGATTGGCGGTGCGGGAGGAGGGAGCGGGGGAGGGAGGAGGGGAGGTGCGGGAGGAGGGAGAGGGGGAGGGAGGAGTGGAGGTGCGAGAGGAGGGAGTGAGGGGGGGATCGGCAGTGCGGGAGGAGGGAGCGGGGGAGGGAGGAGGGGAGGTGCGGGAGGAGGGAACGGGGGGATCGGCGGTGCGGGAGGAGGGAGCGGGGGAGGGAGGAGGGGAGGTGCGGGAGGAGGGAGCGGGGGAGGGAGGAATGGAGGTGCAGGGGGAGGGAACGGGGGGGATCGGCGGTGCGGGAGGAGGGAGCGGGGGAGGGAGGAGGGGAGGTGCAGGGGGAGGGAACGGGGGGGATCGGCGGTGCGGGAGGAGGGAGCGGGGGAGGGAGGAGGGGAGGTGCGGGAGGAGGGAACGGGGGGGATCGGCGGTGCGGGAGGAGGGAGCGGGGGAGGGAGGAGGGGAGGTGCAGGGGGAGGGAACGGGGGGGGATCGGCAGTGCGGGAGGAGGGAGCGGGGGAGGGAGGAGGGGAGGTGCGGGAGGAGGGAGAGGGGGAGGGAGGAGTGGAGGTGCGAGAGGAGGGAGTGAGGGGGGGATCGGTGGTGCGGGAGGAGGGAGCGGGGGAGGGAGGAGGGGAGGTGCAGGGGGAGGGAACGGGGGGGGATCGGCAGTGCGGGAGGAGGGAGCGGGGGAGGGAGGAGGGGAGGTGCGGGAGGAGGGAACGGGGGGGATCGGCGGTGCGGGAGGAGTGGAGGTGCGAGAGGAGGGAGTGAGGGGGGGATCGGTGGTGCGGGAGGAGGGAGCGGGGGAGGGAGGAGGGGTGGTGCGGGAGGAGGGAGCGGGGGGGATTGGCGGTGCGGGAGGAGTGGAGGTGCGGGAGGAGAGAGCGGGGAAGGGGGGAGGGAGCGGGGAAGCGGGGGGCAGGGAGCGGGCGAGGTCTGTGTGGGGCGACGGTGGGAGGGCACCGCAGGACAGAGGGGCAGGGGACTTGGGCGGGGGGCTGGCGGATGGGTCTGTGGGGCCCAGGCCCCCCATGTGACCTGCCCCCCCACCCCCAGCCCCACACCATGGGCATGGACTACGAGGATTTCCAGTCGCTGGACGTGGCAGACGAGGGCGGTGCCCCCCTGGGGAGAGGTATGTGGGGGGGGGGGTGGGACGGGACGGGGCCCGGGAGGGCGGGGGTGGGGGTGATGTCTGATCCGGGGCGGTGGAAATGGGTCAGGGGGGGATCCAAGCCGGGGGGGGGGACACCCCCATAGGATCAGGGGGAGGGGATTCCCCCCCGGACTCCTGGTCCTTTTTCCCTCCCCCACACCCTGCTCAGTCCTGTTCCCCTGAGTCCTCGGCCCTGGTCTGCCTGGACTCCTGGGTCCCCAGAATGGGGGTCCCTGCAGCAGGCGGGGCGGGGGAGGCGATCGGGGAGGGTGGCTGAGCCCCGGTGATGGTGCACCCCCCCCCACAGTGCCCCCCCTCCAGCGCTCCGGCTGGGAACGTCTCTGCGCCCCCCCCCGCTCCGTCTACGCCCTGCTGGCCCTGTGTGTGGGGCTCACCCTGGGGACCATCGTGCTGGCAGTCAGCAGTGAGTGCCGGAGGGCGTGGGGGGGGGGCAGCGTGCAAGGGTCGGGGGGGGCGGGGATGGAAGGGGGTGAGTGAGCCTGCAAGGGAGGCAGCGTGAAAGGAGGGGTAAGCGTGCAAGGAATTGTCCTTGCACACTCACCCTGCTTTTCACACTGGGGGGGCCTGCTTGGGCAAGACCAGGGCAGAGGGTGAGAAGGGGTGTGTGTGTGTGTGTGTGTGTGTGTGTGTGTGTGTGTGTGTGCAAGGCAACAGCACGGGGTGAAAGGCAAAGTTGTGCGTGCAAGGCCAGGGTGTGCCCGACTGGGGTTGTGCCTGGAAGACCAGTGTTGGTGTGCAAGCCGGGGCACAAGCGTGCAAACTGGGGGAGGGTGCTCGTGTGTCACCAGGGCTGTGCAAGGCTGGGGCAATCGTGCAAGGCCAGAGGTGCGCATGCACGGCGGGGCACAGCCCAGAGAACCTACTTCCCCCCGCCTTTAGCACGTGCGTTCACGAGGGGAAGGGCGTGCAAGCCCCGCCCCGGGGTGGCAGGGGCTGCAGTGGGGGGGGCGGGGCAGGAGGACACGGAGGGGGGCGGGGCTAGGACCGGCTCAGCCCCCGCTCTCCTCCCCCCACAGGCTCCAGGCTGGGGGCCAGGCAGCAGGACCTGGAGGGGCCCTGGGCCACCTGAACCTCACCCTGAGTGCGGAGCTGTTGGAACTGGCCGGGAGTGGTGAGTGGGGGGGGGGTGGTTTGTAAGGAGGGGGAGGGGCTAGGAAGGGGGGGGAGGGGCTGAGAGGCGGGGGGGAGGCCTCGTGGGGGGAGGGGCTAATGGGAAAGGCTGGGGGGGGAGGGAGGGAGGAGGTGAGCTGCCCCACCCCACACTTCTCACCACCCCGCCCCCCCACCACAGTGCACACCCTGGAGGACAAACTCACCCACGTGGCCGGCTCGGTGGATAAGACAAAGGAAAATGACATCCAAGGTGAGGGGGGACGGTCCCAGTGGGGGGGGCGCTCTGTGTGTGTGGGGGGGGGGGGAATCCCAGCAGGGGGCACTGTGGGGGGGTCCCAGCGGGGGCGTGGGAGCTGTGTGTGGGGGGGAGGAATCCCAGCAGGGGGCACTGTGGGGGGTCCCAGCGTGGGGGGGGGTTGCTTTGTGTGTGTGGGGGGGTCCCAGTGGGGGGCGCTGTGTGTGTGTGGGGGGGGAATCCCAGCACGGGGCTCTGTGGGGGGTGGATCCCAGAGGTGGGGCACTATGTGTGTGTGTGTGTGTGTCGGGGGGATCCCAGCGGGTGGGGTGCTGTGTGTGTGGGGGCTCCCAGTGGGGGGGGGCTCTGTGGGTGTGGGGGGGGATACCAGCCGGGGGGGCACTTTGTGTGTGTGGGGGGTCCCAGCGGGGGGACACTGTGGATGTGTGGGGATCCGGGGGGGGTGCTGTGGGGGGGTCCCAGCAGGGGGTGCTAGGGGGGATCCCGGGGGGGGGCCTGTGGGGGGGTCCCAGCGGGGGGGGTCCCCCCTAACACACCCCCATCCCCCCAGCTCAGCAGCGGCTGGAGGAGCAGGTTGGGGTGCTCCGGGACACCTGAACGCCCTCAACTGCGACCTGCTGGAAATGAAATCCAACGGTGAGCGGCGCGGGGTGAGCAGGGGCGGCTGGCGGGGGTCTGGCTGCTTTTGGGGGTTCAGAGCACTGGGTGGCAGCTGGCTTTGGGGTTCAGAAAACAGGGGCTGGTTTTGGGGGTTCAGGGCACTGGGCGGGGTCTGGCTTTGGGGGTTCAGGCGCTGGGTGGTGGCTGGTTTTGGGGGTTGGGGCGCTGGGTGTGGTCTGGCTTTGGGGGTTCAGGCGCTGGGTGGTGGCTGGTTTTGGGGGTTGAGGGCGCTGGGTGGGGTCTGGCTTTGGGGGTTCAGGCGCTGGGTGGCAGCTGGCTTTGGGGTTCAGAGGACGGGGTCTGGTTTTGGGGGTTCAGGGCACTGGTTGGGGTCTGGCTTTGGGGTTCAGAGGACGGGGTCTGTTTTTGGGAGTTCAGGGCATGGGGTAGGGTCTGGCTTTGGAGTCCAGAGGACAGGGGGTGGTTTTGGGGCTCCTGGGGGCGCTGGGTGGGGTCTGGCTTTGGGGGTTCAGGCGCTGGGTGGTGGCTGGTTTTGGGGGTTGGGGCGCTGGGTGGGGTCTGGCTTTGGGGGTTCAGGCACTGGGTGGGGTCTGGCTTTGGGGTTCAGAGGATGGGGGCTGGTTGTGGGGCTCCTGGGGGCGCTGGGTGGGGTCTGGCTTTGGGGGTTCAGGCACTGGGTGGGGTCTGGCTTTGGGGGTTGAGGGCGCTGGGTGGGGTCTGGCTTTGGGGGTTCAGGCGCTGGGTGGTGGCTGGTTTTGGGGGTTGGGGCGCTGGGTGGGGTCTGGCTTTGGGGTTCAGCGGACGGGGGTTGGTTGTGGGGCTCCTGGGGGCGCTGGGTGGGGTCTGGCTTTGGGGGTTCAGGCGCTGGGTGGGGTCTGGCTTTGGGGGTTCAGGCACTGGGTGGGGTCTGGCTTTGGGGTTCAGAGGATGGGGGCTGGTTGTGGGGCTCCTGGGGGCGCTGGGTGGGGTCTGGCTTTGGGGGTTCAGGCACTGGGTGGGGTCTGGCTTTGGGGTTGAGGGCGCTGGGTGGGGTCTGGCTTTGGGGGTTCAGGCGCTGGGTGGTGGCTGGTTTTGGGGGTTGGGGCGCTGGGTGGGGTCTGGCTTTGGGGGTTCAGGCACTGGGTGGGGTCTGGCTTTGGGGTTCAGAGGACGGGGGCTGGTTGTGGGGCTCCTGGGGGCGCTGGGTGGGGTCTGGCTTTGGGGTTCAGAGGACGGGGGCTGGTTGTGGGGCTCCTGGGGGCGCTAATCACCCCCGTTGCCCCCCCCAGGGAGCCGGCCCGGCTGCTGCCCCCGGGGCTGGGAGCTCTTTGCCCAGAGCTGCTACTGGTTCTCCCAGAGCCAGAAGCCCTGGGCTGAGGCGGAGCGGTACTGCAAGGCCCAGGGCGCCCACCTGGTGGTGATCAACACGCAGGAGGAGCAGGTGGGGCTGGGGGGCGCCCAGGGAGCGGGGGGGGGTTCCCATGTACGCCAGCAGGGGGCGCCCTGGGGAGCAGGGTGGGGGGGTTCCCATGTACCCCAGCAGGGGGCGCCCTGGGGAGGAGGGTGGGGGGTTCCCATGTACCCCAGAAGGGGGCGCCCTGGGGAGCGGGGTGGGGGGGGCTGGCTTGGGGGGGTCTCATGTACGCCAGCAGGGGGCGCCCTGGGGAGCAGGGTGGGGGGTTCCCATGTAGCCCAGAAGGGGGCGCCCTGGGGAGCGGGGTGGGGGGGGCTGGCTTGGGGGGGTCTCATGTACCCCAGCAGGGGGCGCCCTGGGGAGCAGGGTTGGGGGGTTCCCATGTACCCCAGCAGGGGGCGCCCTGGGGAGCAGGGTGGGGGGGTTCCCATGTAGCCCAGAAGGGGGCGCCCTGGGGAGCGGGGTGGGGGGGGGCTGGCTTGGGGGGGTCTCATGTACGCCAGCAGCGGGCGCCCTGGGGAGCGGGGTGGGGGGGATCCCATATACTCCAGCAGGGGGCGCCCTGGGGAGTGGGGTTGGGGGGTTCCCAAGTAACCCAGCAGGGGCCGCCCTGGGGAGCGGGGTGGGGGGGGCTGGCTTGGGGGGGTCTCATGTACGCCAGCAGCGGGCGCCCTGGGGAGCGGGGTGGGGGGATCCCATATACTCCAGCAGGGGGCGCCCTGGGGAGTGGGGTTGGGGGGTTCCCAAGTACCCCAGCAGGGGGCGCCCTGGGGAGCGGGGTGGGGGGGGTTGGCTTGGGGGGGGTCTCATGTACGCCAGCAGGGGGCGCCCAGGGGAGCAGGGTTGGGGGGTTCCCAAGTACCCCAGCAGGGGGCGCCCTGGGGAGCGGGGTGGGGGGCTGACTTGGGGGGATCCCATGTACCCCCTCACCAATTTCTGCTCCCCCGGCAGCTGTACGTTCAGCGCCGCACCGTCCCCTTGTACACCTGGATCGGCCTGACCGACACCAGCGGCCAGTGGCGATGGGTGGACGGCGCAATTTACACCATGAACCCCCGGTGAGCCACACTCCCCTCCCCCCGCGTTATCTGTGTGTTGGTCCCTCCTGGGCAGCCCCCGATTCGCTCAGATTATCCCTTAATCCAGACCAATCTCGGTCCGTCTCTGACATAATCTGTCTCAATACCTCCCCACTCTGTAACCTTCATCCTGCTCGTCTGACCCGGCCATCCCCAGAGCCTCAACATAATCCCAGCCAATCGCTCAGCTAATCTGGCTTCACATGCTTTAGGTTTTATCCCCCCTATAAACTAATGGATTATTGTCTATTCCCAGTGAAATGGTCTAGTCAGTAGTAATTTAATCCAATCCGAAATCCATTGTAAACCTAATTTTATCAAACCAAATTTAATCTAATCTATACCAATGTAGTCTCATGAATATAATTTTACTTAATATAATTTATTTTGAAGTTATTCAGCTTCACTTAATCTAGTCCAGGATAATCTATTCCAATCTAATCTAACCCTAATCTAGTCCAGGATAATCTATTCCAGTCTAATCTAGCCCTAATCTGGTGCAGGATAATCTATTCCAATCTAATCTAACTCTAATCTGGTGCAGGATAATCTATTCCAATCTAATCTAACCCTAATCTAGTCTAGGATAGTCTATTCCTATCTGACCCTAATCTAGTCTAGGATAATCTATTCCAACCTAATCTAACCCATGGATGTTAGCATGGATTAGATTAGACTGCAATCTGTTAGGATGGGTGAGGTTAGACTGGAATAGATAATCCATGCTAACATGGGTTAGATTATGTAGGATAATCTATTCCTCCCTGTATTCCTATATAATCTAGCCCTAATCTATTCCTATCGAATTTAACCCTAATCTAGTCTAGGACAATCTATTCCAACCCATGTTAGCTTGGATTATGTTAGACTGCAAACTATTATCCTAGACTACATTAAGGTTAAATTCGATTAAATAGACTATTAGATTAGCCTGCAATCTACTAGAATGGGCTAGATTAGATTGGAGTAGATTACCCCAGACTCGATTCCTATTCCTAATCTAATACATGGGTAGGCTAATCTGATCCTGTCTCTATTCCTGTCTAGTCTAACCCTGATCTAGACTAGGTAATCTACTCCGATCGAATCGAACCCATGTTAGCATCTATTAGATTAGACTATTGGGTTAGATTGAATTAATCTCCAAATCCCTGTTCCCTCCAGACCCATTTCCAATCAAGAGCTCAATCCCAATCCTAATCCCAATCCAGGGCTGAGCCGATCCTCTGCTCCCTTGTTCCCACCCTGACTCCTGCTGCCTGGGGTTTCATGGGCCCCCCGTTTGCTCTCGTTTCAGGGACTGGAGTCCGGGCCAGCCGGATGACTATGCTGAACACGGTCTGGGGGGCGGGGAAGACTGTGTCATGTACCACTATGACGGGCGGTGGAATGATGACCACTGCTCCCGCCTCTACCACTGGGTGTGCGAGCGGCCCTTGCCCGATTAGCTCGACCCCCCACGTGAGCCTGGCTGGGAGCTAATCTTTAATCCACCAAGACAATCTACTGGATTAATATTCTAATCCATTGAACTAATCTCCTAATCTACTGGTTTAAACTCCTAATCTGTTTAATTAATGTCATAATCCACTGAGTTATTCTCATAAACCTCTGAGTTTACCCAAATCCACTGAGCTAATCTCCTAATCTACTAACATAACCTGTCGTAATCCAATGATCTGATCCTAATCCTTTGAACTAATCTCCTAATCCATTGAGTTGAGGTCTGAGGTATTATGAGGTATTATGATCTGATTGATCGCATGTAAACCACCCCCTGATTGGTTTGACAAGGGGGCCAATCCCAGCAAACCCGGTTTACACGTGTCATACCAAACGTAATCCACTAACCTAAATTAATCTCCTAATCTCCTAATCCAGTGTTTTATTCACCTAACATGTACTACACTCCTGCAGCATAGCGGAGTCATATAAAACACATCCACCCCACAAATGAGACCCATATAATCCCACCACAGAGAGGGTGTCAGGTGGTGGTATGCACCACCCCAAAATCTTAATCCAAAATCTACCACCCCAAAATCTTAATCCACCCTAATCCCACCCTCTCTAATCTGGAATATTATAATCTAGTCTAACACATCTGCCACTAAAACCGCTCTCTGCACTTTCCCCTCCAAAATGCTTAATGCATCCTAATCCCTCCCAGGATAAACTGTCATATTATAATCTGGTCTAATCTTGTACAGTTTGGCTTAATCCGGTCTAAAGTGGTGCAATCCATTCCCAGGTGGCCTGGCATTACCTGGTTTTATCTGACCTAATCAAGTCTAATCCAGATTTACCTATCTTAATCTTAAACAGGTCTGGTTTAAACTGGACTAACCTGATTGAAAACAGCTCAGTCAGGTTTATCAGTTATAATCCAGCTTTCTTTCTCTTAATATGATGTAATCATGTCTCTAAAAAATCTCAATCCAATCAAATCCCACCCAGGCTAGCCTGAAGTGTTACTATTGGCTGTGTAGTTAAATTCGATCTGGTCTAGTCTCCCTTAATCTGACCTAACCTGGATGAGGACAAATTTAAATGGCCTAATCTGGCCTAAACAGGGATAGTTTAACCCAGAGTCCTGTTTAATCCCACTGGCTGTCATCTAGTCTAATCCCATGGGATTACATTTTATCCCATAACCTGGGATAACAATGGTCATTGTCCAGTCTACTCCCGCTGGCCTTAATCTGGTCTAATCCCACTGGCTGTAATCTGATCTAACCCCACTTGCCGTAATCTGACCTAATCCCACTGTCTGTAGTCCCTGGCCACTCAGGGCTCTCTCTGGGCCCCCTCCCCAGCCTGTTCCCGTCTCACCATCCCCCCACGCCGCGGCGGTGCTGTCGTTTCAGGGACTGGCGGCCAGGCCAGCCGGATGACCACCAAGGCCATGGCCTCGGGGGCGGGGAGGACTGCGCGCACCTTCACGATGACGGGCGGTGGAACGACGACCACTGTTCGCGGCTCTACCGCTGGGTGTGCGAGGCGGAGCTGCAGAAAACTGGCCAGCCAGGGGCGAAGGCCTGAGGAGGAGGGTGGGGCTCGGGTTAGCGCTGCCCAATCAGCTGTCCCGAGTCGGTCAATAAACAAAGTGAGAAATGATGTCTTAGCACGAGATGCGCCCAGCTCTGGTGGGGGGGGTGGCCGGTGACACGGGGACCCCTTGGCCAGCACTGAGATGCGCCCAGGTCTGGGGTGGGGGGCGGCCGGTGACACAGGGACCCCTTGCCCAGCAGTGAGATGCGCCCACCTCTGGGACGTGGCAGCTGGTGACATGGGGACCCCTTGCCCGGCGCCAAGATGCACCTACCTCTGGGGCAGGGCGGCCGGGGACACAGGGACCCCTCGCCCAGCGCCGAGATGCGCCCACCTCTGGGGTGGGGCGGCCAGTGACAGGAGGACCCCTCGCCCGGGGCTGAGATGCGCCCACCTCTGGGGCGGGGTGGCCGGGGACACAGGTTTCTGACCACTGCATGTCTTGTCTGGAATCTGGGTTGCTGAGGAAATACCAGAGCAGGGGCCGGGAGCCAGGACTCCTGGGTTCTCTACCTGGCGTTGGGAGGGCAGTGGGGGCTGGTGGTTAGAGCAGGGGGTGGGAGCCAGGACTCCTGGGTTCTCTCCCCGGTGCTGGGAGGGCAGTGGGGGCTGGTGGTTAGAGCAGGGGCCGGGAGCCAGGACTCCTGGGTTCTCTCCCTGGCGCTGGGAGGGCACTGGGGGCTGGTGGTCAGAGCAGGGGCCGGGAGCCAGGACTCCTGGGTTCTCTCCTCGGCGCTGGGAGGGCAGTGGGGGCTGGTGGTTAGAGCAGAGGGTGGGAGCCAGGACTCCTGGGTTTTCTCCCCGGCGCTGGGAGGGCAGTGGGGGCTGGTGGCTAGCGCAGGAGGTGGGAGCCAGGACTCCTGGGTTCTCTCCCTGGCGCTGGGGGGCAGTGGGGGCTGGTGGTTAGAGCAGGAGGTGGGAGCCAGGACTCCTGGGTTCTCTCCCTGGCGCTGGGGGGCAGTGGGGGCTGGTGGTTAGAGCAGGGGGTGGGAGCCAGGACTCCTGGGTTTTCTCCCTGGCGCTGGGGGGCAGTGGGGGCTGGTGGTTAGAGCAGGAGGTGGGAGCCAGGACTCCTGGGTTCTCTCCCTGGCGCTGGGGGGCAGTGGGGGCTGGTGGTTAGAGCAGGGGGTGGGAGCCAGGACTCCTGGGTTCTCTCCCTGGCGCTGGGGGGCAGTGGGGGCTGGTGGGTAGAGCAGGAGGTGGGAGCCAGGACTCCTGGGTTCTCTCCCTGGCGCTGGGGGGCAGTGGGGGCTGGTGGTTAGAGCAGGAGGTGGGAGCCAGGACTCCTGGGTTCTCTCCCCGGCGCTGGGAGGGCAGTGGGGGCTGGTGGTTAGAGCAGGGGGTGGGAGCCAGGACTCCTGGGTTCTCTCCCCGGCGCTGGGAGGGCAGTGGGGGCTGGTGGTTAGAGCAGGGGGTGGGAGCCAGGACTCCTGGGTTCTCTCCCTGGCGCTGGGGGGCAGTGGGGGCTGGTGGTTAGAGCAGGGGGTGGGAGCCAGGACTCCTGGGTTCCCACAGCTCCTCCCTGCGTGGGCAGGCAGCGGCGGAGCAGGTTTGCTGACTGCTCCTGGGCGGTGTCCCCGCTAATTAAGAGCCGGACTCATTACGCTGATGACAGCAGCGTCCAGGGCGGACCCCACGGTGCGAGCAGGGCGTGTCCCCCCTGGAACCCAGGCGTCCGGCCCGAGGCGCCCCCAAACGGGGCGGTAGGTGGGACAGGACGGGTCCCGCCCCCCAAGGCCCCTGGGGGGACCCCACGCCCCCTCTAGCCCCCCCGCCCCGTCACGACCTGGCGCGCAGCCACAACCCCCCGGGGCGGGGACCGAACTCGCGGAGCACCGGCTCCGGCCCCGCCCCCACCCCCGCTGCTCCGTCCCTAGAAAGGGGCCGGGCCGGGCCGGCTGCTTCACTTCCTGTGTCGCCTTCCCACGGCGTGAGCATCGTCTGGGCAGCAGCAGCAGCCGCCGAGGAGTGCCCCCCCCCCCCCCCGCCCCCCGCCTGCAGGGAGAGGACCCAGGCGTCCGGGTGGACGTGGGGGCGGGGAAGCCCCCAGCAGCTGGGCAGGCGGAGGGAAAACGCAGGCGGCCCCATCCCCCCAGAGAAACCAGGCGTCCGAGAAGCGGATTGGACCCAGGCGTCCGGGAGAGGACCCAGGTATCAGACCACCAGAGGACCCAGGCGTCCGGGGGAAGCCCCCAAGTATCAGACCACCAGAGGACCCAGGCGTCCGGGGGAAGCCCCCAGGTATCAGACCACCAGAGAACCCAGGCGTCCGGGCAAGCCCAAGCCGCCCCCGCCCCCCTAATCTAGGGTGAGGGGGGAACCCCTCCCCGCACCGCCATGGGGGAGGAGGACCAGCTTCAGGAGGCGCCCGGCAAGGGGGACCCGGCGGGGGCCTCCCCGAGGGGGCTGCCCCTGGGCCCCATCACCCTCAACGTGGGGGGCACAGTATACACCACCACCCTGGAGACCCTCACCCGCTTCCCCGACTCCATGCTGGGCGCCATGTTCCGGGACCCCCGCCCGGCGTGCACCGACCACCGGGGTCATTACTTCATCGACCGCGACGGCAAGGCCTTCCGCCACGTCCTCAACTTCTTGCGCCAGGGCCGGCTGGAGCTGCCGGAGGTCTACCCCGAGCTGGGCCTGCTGCAGGCCGAGGCCGGCTTCTACCAGATCCAGCCGCTGCTGGCCGAGCTGGGCCGCCTGGCGGCTGAACGCCGGCGCCGCCGGGCCGGTGCCGTCCTCCACGTCGACGTGGCCGCCTGCGAACGGCTGCTGCATTTCACCGTCCGCCGGGGCCCCCACAACTACGGCCTCAGCACCTGCCCGCTGCGTGTCTTCTCCGCCAACGTCTTCTGCACCGACGGGGCCCTCCTGGACCTCCTGCGGGGCAGGCTGGGGGCTGACTCCCCCGGCGAGGAGCCGGGAGCGGCCGGCGGCCCCCATCGCCTGCAGCTGGAGTGGGCCCCACGCCCGCCGGAGCTGCCCGAGGCGGAGTACGCCAAGCAGAAAGCGCGGCCCCTCCGGACGGCCCCGCCGGAGGGGCGGGAGCTGGCCACGGCGGGCGACTTCCTGGAGGAGGTGCTGAAGGTGGCCTTGGACCAGGGCTTCCGGGTGGATTCGGTCTTCCCCGACCCGGCCGACATCCTCAACTCGCACTCGCTCCGCCTTGTGCGCCTGTGACCCCCGGCGGGGCGAGAGGGAGCCGGCTAGGGAGAGCTGAAAGGGGCCAGGGAGGTGAGCGCTCTTCCCCGCCCGCGGGGGAGAGCAGAGGTGAGTCGCTGGTGGGGGGCCGAAGGGGAGAAATAGGGGGCTGGCCGGTGGTTCTGCTGGTTGGGAGTGGGGCCTGGCCCGGGGGAGAGGGGAGATGGATGTGTTGCTTGGTTTCGGGGGGGGGGGGGGGCGATGGGACAGGGAGGTTGCCCAAGTGGGGTAGATCGTGAAATGACCACTATTGGTGTGAGCAATGGGATCATGGAGGATCTGGAGGAAACCACTCAAAGTCGGCGAAAGGGGAGTTGGCCCTTTCACGATGGCAATGTGGGGTACTGAGTGGCGGGTGAGGGCGATGGGCCGGGGGGGAGCGGCATGGGGCAATCAGAGCTGGGGCTGGACCTCTGGAGGATTGGGGCCAGTGGTGTTGGGTGCAGAAAGGGATGGCATGGTGGGGGACGCGGGCGGTGACCGGCGATGCAGGGGAGAGGACGTTGGGTTAAGAGAGGTCCGTTTGTAGAGGTTGGGGGGCAAGAACTCACTGCCGGTGGTAGGAAGGAGGGCGGGGGGGAGATGAGATGTGGTGCAGGGAGGGTGACCCCGAGATATGGGGGGACAGGTGGATCGCAGGCAGGAAGCAGTGGTGGGGGGAGCATGGGGATAACCCAGGCAGACTCTTGGTGTGAGCAGTGGGATACTTCCAAAGCCACGGTCCCTGCAGTTCCCCAGCTGGCTGCCGGGGGGCACCAGGGAACTCGGTAGCTCAGCCCCATGCCCCAAACCCTGGGCCGGGTAAGACAAGACATTGGGGGTCCCCAGCAGTCCTTCACGGACCCCTAAGCACAGGTCCCCCTGGGGCTTTCGGGAGAGGTCCCTGCATCGATTATAAGGGGGTGATGGTTCCTTGAGGGTTGGGAGGGGCTGGGGGGAAGACAGACGTACATTTGGGGGGCAGGCAATGGTCCACTTCCATGGAAGGGCCGTGCGCATTGGGGAAGGGAACTGGGTGTCTCTGCGAGGGGGGGCGGGGAGCAGATCCCTCCCCACAGAGTCGAGGCCGGGGGGCGGGGGGCGGGAGTGTCACTCAGCCTCTGGCTGCAAACCGCCCCGGGCACAGAGCTGGCTTTGTACCTCATCCGGCTGGTACAATAACGGCCTGTGTGTGACGGATGGAGCGGGGGGCCGGGAGCCAGGACTCCTGGGTTCTCTCCCTGGCACTGGGAGGGCAGTGGGGGCTGGTGGGTAGAGCAGGGGGCCGGGAGCCAGGACTCCTGGGTTCTCTCCCCGGTGCTGGGAGGGCAGTGGGGGCTGGTGGTTGGAGCAGGGGCGGGAGCCAGGACTCCTGGGTTCTCTCCCCGGTGCTGGGAGGGCAGTGGGGGCTGGTGGTTAGAGCAGGGGGGCCGGGAGCCAGGACTCCTGGGTTCTCTCCCTGGCGCTGGGAGGGCAGTGGGGGCTGGTGGTTAGAGCAGGGGGTGGGAGCCAGGACTCCTGGGTTCTCTCCCCGGCGCTGGGAGGGCAGTGGGGGCTGGTGGGTAGAGCAGGGGGTGGGAGCCAGGACTCCTGGGTTCTCTCCCCAGCCCTGGGAGGGCAGTGGGGGCTGGTGGGTAGAGCAGGGGGCCGGGAGCCAGGACTCCTGGGTTCTCTCCCCGGTGCTGGGAGGGCAGTGGGGCTGGTGGGTAGAGCAGGGGGCCGGGAGCCAGGACTCCTGGGTTCTCTCCCCGGTGCTGGGAGGGCAGTGGGGCTGGTGGGTAGAGCAGGGGGCCGGGAGCCAGGACTCCTGGGTTCTCTCCTCGGTGCTGGGAGGGCAGTGGGGGCTGGTGGTCAGAGCAGGGGCTGGGAGCCAGGACTCCTGGGTTCTCTCCCCGGCGCTGGGAGGGCAGTGGGGGCTGGTGGTTAGAGCAGGGGGTGGGAGCCAGGACTCCTGGGTTCTCTCCCCGGTGCTGGGAGGGCAGTGGGGCTGGTGGGTAGAGCAGGGGGCCAGGAGCCCGGACTCCTGGGTTCTCTGGCTGGGGGGGGCAGTGGGGAGGGGGGTGCCCAGAGGTGATTTACACACTCCCCATCTGTCTCTTTACCCTGCAGCTCCATCGCCAGCCTGCGGCCCGAGGGATCTTCACGTCCTCCCTGGCCTTGGGCCCGTGCTCTGCAGTGGGGAAAGGAAGCGCCTGGATCAGACTCTGGCCCCCGACTGGTGGGGGCTCCCCAGGGGGCTCCCAGCTCCGTCTGCTGCCGGGGGAGGGAGGATGGTCGCACGGGGGGGGGGGGCACTCCTCAGTGTCTGTGTCTGCACTTTAAGGCTGGGCTGTTTACTGCATTTACCCTCCCCCCCGCCATGGTCCTATCTCCCCTCTACTGCCCATCAAGTGGGGTCGGGGTGCTGGGAGCCAGGACTCCTGGGTTCTCTCCCCAGCGCTGGGAGGGCAGTGGGGGCTGGTGGTTAGAGCAGGGGGTGGGAGCCAGGACTCCTGGGTTCTCTCCCCGGCGCTGGGAGGGCAGTGGGGGCTGGTGGGTAGAGCAAGGGGGGCAGAAACCAGGACTCCTGGGTTCTCTCCCCGGCGCTGGGAGGGCAGTGGGGGCTGGTGGTTAGAGCAGGGGTGGGAGCCAGGATCACACCCTTAAACTACCCATGATCTCTGTTGGAGGCAGGGCCATGAAGGTGGGGGGACCCTGGATGGAACTGGGAGGGGGGACGTGTGGGAGTTCAGCAGAGGTGTCCCTTTAAGAGGAGGGGCTTCTTTGTAAGGGGGTGGGGCCTGGGCGGCACCCCCTGCTGGCTGTCTCCAGAACTGCCCCTGCCGGGGGAGTAGCCCCCAGGGGTCCTACCCCCAGCCCTGCACCCGTTGTGTTTCCACTCCCCTCGTGCAATTGCCCAAGCACGGGCAGGTCAGTGTCTCCAGGGCTTTGCACAAGTGCCTTTGCACAAGCACGTGAGCTGGGGGGGGCCTGACGGCCTTGCACGTGGGTGTGTTACGGTGGTGGTGCAACCTGTCACATAAATTAAGTTCCTGGTTCACCCTGAGCCCTGGTTTTGTGTGTGTGTGTGTGTTGGGGAACCCCCTCCCCCTTTTCTCCTGGCCCCCCCTGCTGCTCTGTGTGCCCCCCCATATCACATCCACCCCCCTGGGCACCGCAGCGTTACACCGCCCCACACACCGCCCCACGGATCTCAGCTCAGCTGTATGGTCGCTGTTCTTTGGGGGGTGAGGGGCAACTCCACCCCAGCTCCTCCCCCACTCTGCCTCCCTGGGGGGGCGTGGGGGGGGCTGAGACTCCTTATTTCTGCCATCTGGTGGTAGGTTTGTGGGGGGGGGGACTTGGGCCCCTTTACCCCACCCCCAGGCCCCCCTCCTTCTGCTCAGCTGGTCTTTGGGGGGGCACGTGGGGAAGGGGGCGGGGCTTGTAAGCCATCACCCCAAGGGGGGCTTTTTTTATTCCTTTCACGCCCCCCTTCCCCCTTTCAAGGCCGGGGGGGTAAAGGGTGCGGGGGAGAAGGGGAAGAAGCCCCGCCCCCTCCGAGAAGCCCCGCCCCCTAAAGACCCTTTACTGCTGGTGGGTGGCCCTTTAATAGCAGAACGTTGGGACACTAGGGGGGGGCTGTTGTCAGGGGAACCCTCGTGAGCCCCAAAAACTTGGGGGGGGGTGCCACTCTATCACCTGCGGCCCCTTTAAGAGCTGCTCCGAATGCGCAGAAGCGGGGGGGGGCAGGCGGAGCCTTCGGAACGTCTGGCTACGGAGGGTTCCAAAGGCCACGCCCTCCGGCCTTGGAGGGGCCGCGTGGGGCGGGGCGTTTCGAACGCCGGGACAAAGGAGTGGCCACACGACGTTCTAAAGGCCACGCCCCTCCCAGCGGGCTGCTCTATTGTTTGCGATCCCGCCGGCCCCCTAGCTTCGCCCCATGGCGCCAGATCCCCCCCAGCAGCCCCCGGCAGCTGCCCCACGGGGCGCCCCCTGGGCTCCGTGCCCCACGCTCCCCTATGGGGCTGCCCCCCTGCTGCTAGCCCTCCTGCTCCTGGCCCCACCGGCCGGGGGCTGTTTGCAGTGCGATGTGGGGCAGCGTCATATCCCGGCCCGCCTGGCCCGCCTCTGCGCCCGCTACCGCCAGCTGCACGGCCGCCCGGGCTGCCCCCCCCGGCCCTGGGGGGCTGAGTCCTGGGGGGCCTTTGCCCTGGGTAAGGAGGGGGGCAGGACTCCTGGGTTCTCCCCCTCGCTGGGAGGGCAGTGGGGGCTGGTGGTTAGAGCGGGGGTGGGGCTGGGAGCCAGGACTCCTGGGTTCTCCTTATTCCCACCAATCAGGCCGTTCACTCTGGTCCCTACTGATGACACCTGGTCTTTCCTGCTCACAACCTGGTTGTCCTGCCCCACGGACGCTGAACCCCAGCTGTTCCCTTTGTCTGTCGGGAGATGCGGGGGGCCCAGAGGTTGACTCCAAGTGCCCCCCCCCCAGCCCTACCCCCTTCCTCTTCCAGATGAGACCCGCATGGACGCGCTGACGGAGAAAGCCCACCGGGTGCTACAGCTCCTAGGTAACCCCCCTCCACCGCAGAGGGGCGACTGGTGCAAAGGGGACACCCCGGGGGGGGGAACCGGGGTTCAGGGTGTCCCCCAGTGAGCTGTGTCCATGTGCCCCACAGAACTCAACAGCACCGTCTCGGACCTTTCCTCCTTCTGGGCCTGGCTGCGCCGGTTGAATCTCCTGCAGTACACCAAGCAGGGTACGGGGGTGCTGGGGGCCAGGGCTGCGTCCCCAGGGCCCATCTTGGGGTGCCAGGTCTGCCCCCTGTCCTCAGGTCCATTATTGGGGTGTCAGCCCTGCCCCCCAATCCCCAGGGCCCATCATGTGGTTTCTGGATTGCCACCTGGTCCTCAGGTCTATTATTGGGGTGTCAATCCCTCTCCCCAATCCCCAGGGCCCATTTTGGGGTGCCAGGTCTGCCCCCTGGTCCTCAGGTCCATTACTGGGGTGTCAGCCCTGCTCCCCAATCCCCAGGGCCCGTCATGTGGTTTCTGGATTGCCCCCTGGTCCTCAGGTCCATTACTGGGGTGTCAGCCCTGCTCCCCAATCCCCAGGGCCCGTCTTGGGGAGTTGGCCATGGGCTCCAGTTCTCAGGGCCCTTCTTGGGGTGTCACCTATGCCCCCCAAGGCCACATTACGGTGTCTGCCCCGTCCCCGGGAGCTAAGCCTGCAGAGGGGGCACAGTGGGATGTGGGGTGCAGGGGGCCTGCAGCCCGAGTCAGCCCCTAACTAACTCACTGTCTCCCTCTGTGACCCCCCCAGTGCTGTGCCCGCCGGCATGCCGTGAGTACTGACCCTCTGGGAAGGGGGACCCCCAAAAAGTAGCGTGGGGAGTCTGGGGCTTGGGTGGGAGAGATGGGACTCTGTGGGGCAGGGAGTGGGCTGGGGGCCCAGCAGGGGGCGCTGTGGGGCAGGGGGCGGGGCGGGGCGGGGCGGGGCCCGGCAAGGAGCGGGACAGGGCCTGACAGGGGGAGCTGTGGGGCAGGGGGCGGGGCGGGGTGGGGCCCGGCAGGGGGCGCTGTGGGGCAGGGAGCGCTGTGGGGCAGGGAGTGGGGCGGGGCCCGGCAGGGGGCGCTGTGGGGCAGGGAGCGGCCTGGGGGCCTAGCAGGGGGAGCTGTGGGGCAGGGAGCGGCCTGGGGGCCTAGCAGGGGGAGCTGTGGGGCAGGGAGCGGGGTGGGGCGGGGCAGGGGGCGCTCTCCCTCCGCAGCCAGAGTCCTGGGAGGGGCTGTGCGGTGCCCGCTCCACCCCAGAGGTGGCTGCATTTGGTGTGGGGCTCCCGCCGGCAGAGGCCGATCCGGCCGCAGGGGGGTGGCCTTGGAGATGCCCCTGGCCCCACGGCTCAGCCTGGCCCCTCTCCCCCAATCCAGGGGGCTCGGCCTGGACCACCAACTGCTCCAGCTGCAGGAAGGAGGAGGTCCCCTGCTGGAGCCCGGAGACGTGCTACTCAGGTGAGGGGGCTGTGCCCCACGGCTGCCCCCCACGGCCTGAGCTCTGCCCCTCTCCGTGGGGCAGCCTGGCCCCCCTTCCCGGCTCCAGCGCTGGCTGCCTCCTCCCCCCCCAGTCACCCTCTCTGCCCCCCACACCCAGGGCACGGGCGCCTCCGGGACTCTGTGAGCCTCGTCTGCCTCCTGTCGGCCTCCAGCCTGCTCGTGGGCCTGCTCACCTGCGCCCTGGAGTGAGAGGGGGCGGGGCCTAGGCTAGGGGGGCGGGGTCCGGGCGCTTAAAAGAGAAAAGGGGCGGGGCCTTGGCTGGGGAGGGGTAGGATGGGGAAGGGGCGGGGCTTGGGTTGGAGGAGAGAGGTGGGGTCTGGGCTGGGAACGGTGGGGGGGCCCTGGGTGGGGATAGAAGGCGGGGCCTGGGCAGGAGGCGGGGCATGGGGAGGGGGTGGGGTGTGGTGGGATCTGGTGGGGCTGGCAGGGAGGGGCGGGGGGGGCAGAAGGGGGTGGGGAGTGGGGTGCCCCCGTGGGGCTGCCCCCCAGAGCTGACAGCCGGCCTGTCTCCCGGCAGGTTCCGCTTCCGCCCCCTGCCCCAGTGACCCCGCCAGCGCCGGGACACGCGATCGACTGGCTTCCCCCAGCCGGCCAGTGGCCACCGCCGCCGAGGGAGCGCACGAGCGTGTGCAAGGCCGTGGGCGTGCGAGGGGCACCAGGCCGAGAAACACACCCTGCCCCTGTGCCAGAGGCCTGTCCGGCCTCCCCTGTGTTCCCTGGGCCGGGCCGGGCCAGGCACCATGTTGTGACACAGGCCAAGGTGCTGGTAACACGTTCTCCTTGCCGCTGTCACCTGCCTCTTCCGTGTTTTCCTATGTCGGAGCTGCGACCTGATAGGTGCCCTGTGGTGCAACATGACGTCACGGTCTCGCTTGTCACAAATCAGGAGCACGTCATGACGTGTGACGTTCCAGGTTGTCACATACTGGGAGTGAGTCACGACATGTGACGCTCCGTCTTGTCCTGTGTCGGGAGTGTGTCATGGCATGTGATGTTCCATGTTCTCATGTATCAGGAGCGTGTCATCACACGACGGTCTCTATCGTCAGGTATCAGGAGCACGTCATGACATGTGACGTTCTGGGTTGTGACATATTGGGAGTGCGTCACGACAGGCGATGTGCCGTGTTGTCAAGTCACGTGTCATGACACACTCCCAACACATGACAACACGGCACATTGCCTGTCGTGACGCACTCCCAATATGTCACAACCCGGAACGTCACATGTCATGACGTGCTCCTGATACCTGACGATAGAGACCGTCATGTGTTATGACACACTCCTGATACATGAGAACATGGAACGTCACATGTCATGACACACTCCTGACACATTACTTGTCCTCATGAATCAGGAGCATCTCATGACGTGACGTTCCCTATTGTCACCTATCAGGAGCACGTCTTGACATGTCATGTTCCAGGCTGTCACATTTTGGCAGCACATCACGACAGGTGATGCTCCGTGTTGTCACATGGCGGGATCGTGTCACGACAAGCGATGTTCCATGTTCTCATGCAGTGGGAGCGCGTCATGACATATGTCTTTCTCTCTCATCGCATGTCATGAGCGCCGTGAATCCCAAGCATGTCATGACGTGACGTGCTGTGTTGTCGTGTATCGGGAGCGTGTCAGGACAGGTGATGTTCCGTGTTGTCATGTATCAGGGTGACACACCCGGGAGAGCCCCACAGTCTCCACACGGGTCCGAGGGGCCTGGCCTCGCACACACATTATGAGCTGTAGTCAGCACCATGTGTAACACACGCCGGCACAAACACACACACAAGCCCGGGCAGTGCCCCCCTCCCCCAGGCAACCTGCAGCTGACGTCCCACCCAGGGGGCGGGGCCTACCTGGCCAGGTGTTCCGGGGGGAGGGAAGGTGGAGGCCCAGCGCTATTGGTGGCAGTAGTGGGATGGGGCGGAGCGGCCGGCGGGGGGAGGGGCGAACTACCTCGGACTCCACCTGGGGAGAGACGCGCGGAGAGAGACACCCGAAGCGGGGGGGATTCCCCTCCCCTCCCCCTTCCCAGGTGAGCCCCAGCAGGGGGGAAGTGGGGGGGCACCAGGACTCATTCCCCCCCATCCAAACCCCCCCCCCATGTCCGTCCCTCCCTCCTTCCTCCTCCTTGTCCTCCCCGCCCTGTTTCTTCCCTTCCGTGTTACTCTTTGCGTCTCGGCCATGGCTCCCGGCCCCCTGCTCTACCCACTGGCCCCCTGCTCTAACCAGCAGCCCCCACTGTCCTCCCACTGCTGGGGAGAGAACCCAGGAGTCCTGGCTTCTGACCGCCTGCCCCTACTGCTGGGGAGAGAACCCAAGAGTCCTGGCTCCCACCCCCCTGCTCTACCCACCAGCCCCCACTGCCCTCCCAGCGCCGGGGAGAGAACCCAGGAGTCCTGGCTCCCACCCCCCTGCTCTACCCACCAGCCCCCACTGCCCTCCCAGCACCGGGGAGAGAACCCAGGAGTCCTGGCTCCCACCCCCCTGCTCTACCCACCAGCCCCCACTGCCCTCCCAGCGCCGGGGAGAAAACCCAGGAGTCCTGGCTCCCACCCCCTGCTCTACCCACCAGCCCCCACTGCCCTCCCAGCGCCGGGGAGAGAACCCAGGAGTCCTGGCTCCCGCCCCCTGCTCTAACCACCAGCCCCCACTGCCCTCCCAGCGCCGGGGAGAAAACCCAGGAGTCCTGGCTCCCGACCCCCTGTTCTGACCCCCAGCCCCCACTGCTGGGGACAGAACCCGGGAGTCCTGGCTCCCAGCCCCCACCTCTAACCCCCAGCACCAGGGAGGGAACCCAGGTGTCCTGGCTCCCAGCCCAGCCAGCTGTAATCCGCTGTGGCCCGCAGGCGCTGGGGTGTGTGTGGCCTGGGTGGGGTGGGAGTGTGACTCCCCTGGGGCGCGGGTGGGGCGGCGGGCGGGGTGGCGGCAAGCGAGGCCGCCCGCGGGGAGAACTTGTGGGGGTGGGGGGGGGGGGGCGGAGCCGTGCCTCAGTTTCCCCAATAGGCTCCCATCGCGGCTCTGAATTCCCCGGTGTGCCAGGGCTCCCCCAGCTGGGACCCGTGTCCCGTGGGGCGGCCCAGGGCTCCGCCTCACCCGGCCCTGCTCCTAGGGCAGCTGCCCCATGGCGCCGGAGGAGGGCACCGATTGGCTGCGAGAGCTGCTGGCCGAAATCCAGCTGGAGCATTTCTACCCCAAGATCCGGGACCAGCTGCACGTCACCCGCCTGGCCCACTTCGACTTCGTGCGGCCCTCGGACCTGGACAGCATCGGCCTGGGCCGCCCCGGTGGGTGTGGGGCCAGAGGGACGGGCATTGGGGGGCAGGGGCTGTGGGGTGGGAGTGAGGGGCACTGGGGGGCTGGGGGCAGGAGCTGTGGGTGGGAGTGAGGGGCACTGGGGGGCAGGAGCAGTGGGGTGGGATTGAGGGCGTCTGGGGGTCAGGAGCTGTGGGGTGGGAGTGAGGGGCACTGTGGGGCAGAGGCTGGCAAGTGGGGTCCCCGATTCTCACCCACTCACCCCGATTTAGGTCAGCGGCGGCTGGAAGATGCCATCAAGCGCCGGAAGCACCAGGGGTCGCGCCCCATGTCCTGGGTGTACAAGGTTTGGGGTCACCCAACCCCCCCATCACACTGAACCCTAGTCTGCCTGTTGGGGGCCAGGACTCCTGGGTTCTCTCCCCGGCTCTGGGAGGGCAGTGGGGGCTGGTGGTTACAGCGGGGGGGACCAGGACTCCTGGGTTTTCTCCCCGGCACTAGAAGGGCAGTGGGGGCTGGTGGGTAGAGCAGGGGCTGGGAGCCAGGACTCCTGGGTTCTCTCCCCGGCGCTGGGAGGGTAGTGGGGGCTGGTGGTCAGAGCAGGGGGCCGGGAGCCAGGACTCCTGGGTTCTCTCCCCGGCGCTGGGAGGGCAGTGGGGGCTGGTGGTTAGAGCAGGGGGTGGGAGCCAGGACTCCTGGGTTCTCTCCCTGGCTCTGGGAGGGCAGTGGGGGCTGGTGGTTAGAGCAGGGGGTGGGAGCCAGGACTCCTGGGTTCTCTCCCCGGCACTGGGAGGGCAGTGGGGGCTGGTGGTTAGAGCGGGAGGGGGGCCAGGCCTGTACATATAATTCTCTCTCTCAGATGCTTGGGGGCGGGCGGACTCAGGAGTCTGGTGCGCGGACCCAGGAGTCCGGGGAGACCCCCTGCTCCCGCCCCGACCCAACCAGCTCGCTGAAGTGCCTGATCACCGAGTGGGACCTGCGGCTCCGGGAGCGGCTGGGGGACGGCTGCTTCGGGGTGGTGCACCGGGGCGAGTGGAGCCCCCCCGGTGGGGGCACGGTGAGTTCCTGGGGAGGGGGCTGCAAGGCCCCTCGGGGCCCCACAGGGCAGCCAGGCTGGGAACTGTGGGTGGGGGCTGGTGGTTGGGGCCGGGAGCCAGGACTCCTGGGTTCTCTCCCTGGTGCTGGGAGGGCAGTGGGGGCTGGTGGTTAGAGCAGGGGGTGGGAGCCAGGACTCCTGGGTTCTCTCCCCGGCGCTGGGAGGGCAGTGGGGGCTGGTGGTTAGAGCAGGGAGGGAGCCAGGACTCCTGGGTTCTCTCCCCGGCGCTGGGAGGGCAGTGGGGGCTGGTGGTTAGAGCAGGGGTGGGAGCCAGGACTCCTGGGTTCTCTCCCTGGCGCTGGGAGGGCAGTGGGGTGGGGCAGGTGGCCCAACCTGGCCCCTTCTCACTTGGCTCCCCCATCTCCCCACATCTCACGCCTCTGCGGCTCCCCCCAGATCACGGTGGCGGTGAAAACCCTCCGTTCGGACGTCTGTGCCGACCCGGCCGCGCTGCTGGATTTCCTCAACGAGGTGAACGCCATGAGCCGCCTGGAGCACCCCCACCTCCTGCGGCTCTACGGGGTGGTGCTGAGCCAGCCCCTCAAGATGGTACGTGGGCCCGGATGCCTGGGTTCCCTCCCCAGCGCTGGGAGGGCAGTGGGGGCTGGTGGGTAGAGCAGGGGTGGGAGCCAGGACTCCTGGGTTCTCTCCCCGGCACTGGAGGGCAGTGGGGGCTGGTGGTCAGAGCAGGGGGTGGGAGCCAGGACTCCTGGGTTCTCTCTCTGGCCCTGGAGGGCAGTGGGGGCTGGTGGGTAGAGCAGGGGGTGGGAGCCAGGACTCCTGGGTTCTCTCCCCAGTGCTGGGAGGGCAGTGGGGGCTGGTGGGTAGAGCAGGGGGTGGGAGCCAGGGCTCATGGGTTCTCTCCCCAGTGCTGGGAGGGCAGTGGGGGCTGGTGGTTAGAGTAGGGGCCGGGAGCCAGGGCTCATGGGTTCTCTCCCCAGTGCTGGGAGGGCAGTGGGGGCTGGTGGTTAGAGCAGGGGTGGGAGCCAGGACTCCTGGGTTCTCTCCCCGGCGCTGGGAGGGCAGTGGGGGCTGGTGGTTAGAGCAGGGGGTGGGAGCCAGGACTCCTGGATTCTCTCCCCGGCACTGGGAGGGCAGTGGGGGCTGGTGGTTAGAGCAGGGGGTGGGAGCCAGGACTCCTGGGTTCTCTCCCCGGCACTGGGAGGGCAGTGGGGGCTGGTGGTCAGAGCAGGGGGTGGGAGCCAGGACTCCTGGGTTCTCTCCCCGGCACTGGGAGGGCAGTGGGGGCTGGTGGTTAGAGCAGGGGGCCGGGAGCCAGGACTCCTGGGTTCTCTCCCCGGCGCTGGGAGGGCAGTGGGGGCTGGTGGTTAGAGCAGGGGCCGGGAGCCAGGACTCCTGGGTTCTCTCCCTGGCACTGGGACGGCAGTGGGGGCTGGTGGTTAGAGCAGGGGCTGACACCCCGCCCCCGGACTCCTGGGTTCTCTCCCCGGCAGGTGACGGAGCTGGCCCCCCTGGGCTCTCTCTACGACCACCTGCGCCCCCCGTACCCGCTGCAGCGGTTGTGGCTCTACGCCCTGCAGGTGGCTCAGGGCATGGCCTACCTGGAGGCCAAACTCTTCATCCACCGCGACCTGGCGGCTCGCAACGTCCTTCTGGCCTCCGCCGAGCACGCCAAGATCGGCGACTTCGGCCTGGTGCGGGCGCTGCCCGGCCGGGGGGAGCGGTACGTCATGTCCAGCCATCGCAAGATCCCCTTCGCCTGGTGAGCAGCTGGGGGGCGCCGTGGGGCTGGGAGTGGGGCGGGGGCCCAGGAGGGGGCAGGGAGCCGGGCGGGGGCCCAGCAGGGGGCGCTGTGGGGCAGGGAGCCGGGCGGGGGCCCAACAGGGGGCTGGGAGCCAGGGCGGGGGCCCAGCAGGGGGCGCTGTGGGGCAGGGAGCCGGGCGGGGGCCCAGCAGGGGGCGCTGTGGGGCAGGGAGTGGGGCCAGGCAGGGGGTACTGTGGGGCAGAGAGCAGGGCATGGGAGCAGCAAGCGGAGCGGGGGCCCAGCAGGGGGCGCCGTGGGGCAGGGAGCCGGGCGGGGGCCCAGCAGGGGGCTGGGAGCCGGGGTGGGGGCACAGTAGGGGAAGCTGTGGGGCAGGGAGAGGGCCAGGAATGACCCTCCACAGGGCAGGGCCCAGCCGTGGGTCAGGTGCCATGGGGCAGGGGGCGCTGTGGGGCAGGGAGCCGGGTGGGGCCCAGGAGGGGGTGTCACAGGACAGGGCCCAGCAGCGGGGCTGGTGCCGTGGGGCAAGAAAGCAGGAGGAGGTTCTGTCTATGTGACCTGCCCTGCCCCCCAGGTGCGCCCCAGAGAGTTTACGCTCGGGGGTTTTCTCCCACGCCTCTGATGTCTGGATGTTCGGGGTGACCCTCTGGGAGATGTTCACCTACTGCGAGGAGCCCTGGATGGGGCTCTCGGGGCGACAGGTGAGATCCATCCCCCCCCCCCGCTCTAACCACCAGCCCCCACTGCCCCTCCCTGCGCCGGGGAGAGAACCCAGGAGTCCTGGCTCCCACCCCCTGCTCTGACCACCAGCCCCCACTGCCCCCCCAGCGCCGGGGAGAGAACCCAGGAGTCCTGGCTCCCAGCCCTGCTCTAACCACCAGCCCCCACTGCCCTCCCAGCGCCGGGGAGAGAACCCAGGAGTCCTGGCTCCCACCCCCTGCTCTAACCACCAGCCCCCACTGCCCTCCCAGCGCCGGGGAGAGAACCCAGGAGTCCTGGCTCCCACCCCCTGCTCTAACCACCAGCCCCCACTGCCCTCCCAGCGCCGGGGAGAGAACCCAGGAGTCCTGGCTCCCGGCCCCTGCTCTAACCACCAGCCCCCACTGCCCCCCCTGCGCCAGGGAGAGAACCCAGGAGTCCTGGCTCCCACCCCCTGCTCTGACCACCAGCCCCCACTGCCCCGGCTGTGGGTACCTGACTCCGGCTGCACCCCCAGATCATGCAGAAGGTGGAGCGGGAGGGGGACCGGCTGCCGCGCCCTGAGGATTGTCCCCGGGGCCTTTACACGCTGCAGCTGAGGTGCTGGGCCCAGCGCCCCGAGGAGAGACCCCACTTCCAGGACATCATTGGCTTCCTGCATGAGGTGAGACCCCCCCCGGCACCCCCCTGCTGGGCCCCCGCCAGCCCCTGGCCCCCCAGCGCCCCCTGCTTCACCCCCGCCAGCCCCTGGCCCTCCAGCGCCCCCTGCTGGGTCCCCCACCAGCCCCTGCCCCCCAGCGCCCCCTGCTGGGCCCCTGACCGCTCCTGGCCCCCCCGTGCCCCCTGCTGGGCCCCCGCCAGCCCCTGCCCCCTGGCGTTTCTGCCCCACTCTAGGACTGGGAGTAACCCGCCCCCTGCGGTCCCAGCTCCGTCCCCAGGAGGTGCGGGCGACCCAGGACTTCAGCGACCCGGGCTGGCTGCGCATGGAAGCCAACGACCTCGTCACTGTCATCGAGGGCAGGTGAGCCCGGACGCCTGGGTTCCCTGCCCGGCGCTGGGAGGGCAGTGGGGGCTGGTGGTTAGAGCAGGGGGAGGGAGCCAGGACTCCTGGGTTCTCTCCCCGGCGCTGGGAGGGCAGTGGGGGCTGGTGGTTAGAGCAGGGGGAGGGAGCCAGGACTCCTGGGTTCTCTCCCCGGCGCTGGGAGGGCAGTGGGGGCTGGTGGTTAGAGCAGGGGGCCGGGAGCCAGGACTCCTGGGTTCTCACCACCCCCTCCTCTGCAGCCCCGAGTCCCCCACCTGGCGGGGTCAGAACCAGCGCACCCTGCGGATCGGCCCCTTCCCAGCGGCCGTCGTGAGTGGGCCGGAGCCGTCCCCTGCCGGGGTACCCCGGATCAGCCTCCCCCTCCGCAGCAGCTTCCAGCACGTGGGGCACGGGGACCCCGAGCCAGGCCGCAGCTGGGGAACCCCTGAGAGCACGGAGGAGTGAGTGTGACAGGGAGGCGGGGGCGTGGCTTAGCAGGAGGGGGCGTGGTTAGTGATAATGGGGCGTGGTTTGGTCCCGGGCTATCGGGAGGGGTGTGGCCTTTCTGGCTGAGGGGACAGGCAAGTGGCTGAAGGAGGGATGTGTTCAGGAGGGGGCGGGGCTGGGGGCCAGGGGGCGTGGCTGTCGTGGAGGGGGCGTGTCTCTGAGCGAGGGGCGTGGCTGATGGCACAAGGGGCGTGGCCTTTCTGGCCGAGGGTGCCTGGCTGAAGGAGGGATGTGTTCAGGAGGGGGCGTGGCCGAGGGCAAGGGGGCGTGGCTGAAGGGGAGGGGGCGTGGCTCGACTCTGTTGGGAGGAGGCTGGAACAGAGGGTGGAGAACCAGGGAGGGGACCACCAAGGGGGTTCCCGCTCCAGGGGCCACGTGGGAATTAACCCCCCGGTGCCTCCCCCAGCCGGAAAGCGAAGCCCAAGGACTCCAAAGAGCCCGTCGCGCTGAAGTCGGGGGGACAGCAGCTGGTCCGGCTCACACGTGAGTGTGCGGGGGGGTGAGGGGGATGCGAGAGGACCCAGGTGTCCGGGCCCGCTGCTCTGACCCACCACTCCTGGCCTCTGCTGCCCTCCCAGCGCCGGGGAGAGAACCCAGGAGTCCTGGCTCCCAGCCCCCTGCTCTGACCACAAGCCCCCACTGCCCTCCCAGCACTGGGGAGAGAACCCAGGAGTCCTGGCTCCCACCCCCTGCTCTAACCACCAGCCCCCACTGCCCTCCCAGCACTGGGGAGAGAACCCAGGAGTCCTGGCTCCCACCCCTGCTCTGACCACAAGCCCCCACTACCCTCCCAGCCCTGGGGAGAGAACCCAGGAGTCCTGGCTCCCGGCCCCTGCTCTAACCACCAGCCCCCACTGCCCTCCCAGCGCCGGGGTGAGAACCCAGGAGTCCTGGCTCCCACCCCCTGCTCTAACCACCAGCCCCCACTGCCCTCCCAGTGCCGGGGTGAGAACCCAGGAGTCCTGGCTCCCACCCCCTGCTCTAACCACCAGCCCCCACTGCCCTCCCAGTGCCGGGGAGAGAACCCAGGAGTCCGGGCTCCCAGCTCCTGCTCTAACCACCAGCCCCCACTGCCCTCCCAGTGCCGGGGAGAGAACCCAGGAGTCCGGCTCTGCCTCAGTTTCCCTTCTCTACTCCCCAGGACTCTCAAAGAGCCTGGAGTCGGTGTCGGATTTCAGCATCCTTCGGCCGAAACCCAGGCGTCCGGGTGACGATCTCGGCTTCCTGCTTCCTCCCTTTGGCCACCCCCCGTCCTGCCAGGCCGGGGAAGCTGGGCTGCGACCCCTGGACACTCCCCTGAAGTCACGGCCAGCCCCCCGGGGCAACCAGCCCCTGCGGATAGACGCTCCCCCACAGCCGCCTGGAGCCAGGGAGAGGAGGGATGCAGCCGGGATGAAGGTGCCTGGGGGGGCACCTCGAATGGCAGTGGGGTTTCCGGGGCCCCCACCTGGGGGGCAGAAAGGTGCCACTGATGTCGAGAGAAAAATCAAAGAGGTGAGTGATTGAGGGACCAACAGCCTGGGGAGAGAACCCAGGAGTCCTGGCTCCCGGCCCCTGCTCTAACCACCAGCCCCCACTGCCCTCCCAGTGCCGGGGAGAGAACCCAGGAGTCCTGGCTCCCACCCCCTGCTCTAACCACCAGCCCCCACTGCCCTCCCAGCGCCAGGGAGAGAACCCAGGAGTCCTGGCTCCCGGCCCCCTGCTCTAACCACCAGCCCCCACTGCCCTCCCAGCGCCGGGGAGAGAACCCAGGAGTCCTGGAACAGTGCCTGTCCCCGAGGCCAGCTGTGGGTGGCTGGGAGGCCGGTGCCCCACACAGGGTCTCTGCCGCTCATCTGCTCTTCTTGCCGCAGGTGGAGGCGCAGGTCCATGGTGTGACGGTGGACGAGTGTCGTGAGGCTCTGCGGCTGCACGGCTGGGACACCCACAGAGCTGTTGAGGCCCTGAAGGTGGGAATTGCCCCTGCCCCATTCCCTGCCCCTGAGCCGGCCAGGCCTGCCCGAGGCCGGGGGGAGCCGGGCTCTGAGCTGCCCTGTCCCTGGCAGGTTGACCAGCTCTTCCACATGAGCCCGCACTCCCGAGAGGAGTGTCGGCGGATCCTGGAGAAGCATCGGTGGAACCTCGCCATGGCCTCGCGCTACGTCCTGAGCCACCGGCTGCGGGCCTGAAGGGAGCCCGGCCCAGCAGGGGCCGGAGACTGATGGGGATCCCCACCTTCAGCTGGCCCCCCTGCTCTGACCACCAGCCCCCACTGCCCTCCCAGCGCCAGGGAGAGAACCCAGGAGTCCTGGCTCCCAGCCCCTGCTCTAACCACCAGCCCCCACTGCCCTCCCAGCGCCGGGGAGAGAACCCAGGAGTCCTGGCTCCCAGCCCCTGCTCTAACCACCAGCCCCCACTGCCCTCCCAGCGCCGGGGAGAGAACCCAGGAGTCCTGGCTCCCAGCCCCTGCTCTAACCACCAGCCCCCACTGCCCTCCCAGCGCCAGGGAGAACCCAGGAGTCCTGGCTCCCACCCCCTGCTCTGACCACCAGCCCCCACTGCCCTCTGAGAACCAGGGGGAGAGAACCCAGGAGTCCTGGCTCCCGGCCCCCTGCTCTACCCACCAGCCCCCACTGCCCTCCCAGCGCCGGGGAGAGAACCCAGGAGTCCTGGCTCCTGGCCCCCTGCGCTAATGAGCGGCCCTCACTGCCCTCCCAGCACTGGGGAGAGAACCCAGGAGTCCTGGCTCCCACCCCTGCTCTACCCACCAGCCCCCACTGCCCTCCCAGCACTGGGGGAAGAGAACCCAGGAGTCCTGGCTCCCAGCCCCTGCTCTACCCACCAGCCTCAACTCTGCCCCCCCGAGCCAGGAGTTGACCCTGGTGTCCTGTGGCTGGTTGTGCCTTGCTTGTGTTGAAGGTGGGTCTGGGCGTGGGCGTCCAGGTGTGATTAACAGGGTGTGCCCCAAGCAGGGAAGTGGTGTGTGAGTCATCCTCAGAGGGTGGGGGCCTGAGCTTGGCCCTGTGTGTACCAGACGGTACAGTCATCATGGGTGGTGGAGCTGCTGGTTTGTATATATTTTGCTAATAAAGGTGTGAAGAGGACAACTTGCCCGTTCCTGGCCCCCCCCAAAAAAAAGATAGGACCCTTGGGACCTCTTCCCCCACCTGGCCGGATACGCAGATGCAGATGAGCGGGGGAAGAGAGACGGTGGTGTGGGGTTGGTGGGCACAAAGAGGCGGTTGAGAGGGAGAGAGAGTCACCCAAGAGGTGGTAGAATACACTCATTCAGCTGGAGTTAAGCCTTTTAATTTCTGCTGGTCATCACGCCCAGCCTGCCCCACGCCTTTGGTGCACAAGCCGACCCCTTTCTCGAGGTACAAGGCTCAGACCCATCTTCTCCGGGCTGTGGATTTGTCCTTCTCGCTTCATTCCCTGTCCTCCGGTCTCCACGTGCCCCGAGAAGGACATCTCCAACCCAAGCCAAGGGAGACAGTGGCGTTGGCCAACGTTGACCGCTCTCGTGTTGGCCAATAGGCCTTCATCTTGGCTTGCGTGACTCCGCTTTGGGCAACGTGTCTCCATCATTGGCTTGACTAGCTTCGCCTGGGGTTGTCCATCTTGGCTCGGCTCCTCAGCCTCATGGCCAACGGCCCATCGTCTTACCACGGCCAACGACCACCTTCTTGGGTTGGGTTGATGCCCTCTTGGTCAACGTGTCTGCATGGTTCCCAACTGTCTTCATCAAGGGATGGCCAGTTGGGTTGGCTGCTCTGCCTCATAGCCAACTTCCCTCTCGCTGGGTTGGCTTCAATCCATCACGGCCAAGGGATCGCCCTCTTGGCGGGGGGTCGGTCGACTCCCTCTGAGCCCACAGGCTGCCACTTTGGCTTTGCAGGACTTCAGCCTGGCCTCAGCTCCTCCAGGGGGTCAAGCCAACCCAACGTACCTCCACCGTGGGTTGACTCTTCTCCCTCAGCATCAGCAATTTGGAGAAATGGGGGACAACGGGGGGCAGGGAGGAAGCCCCATTAACAAGCAGCAGGTTGCACGCCCCCCCCACAACACCCTTCCTAAAGTTCAGAGCAAGATAATTTGGTATTAGCGATAAATACATAAAACGCAGCATGAAAAAGAAATGTTAGGCAGAGCTTGGTGTTGAAGGGGAACCCCGCTTTCCCCAGCTAATTTGTCGTGGCTACTGGAATCGGGGGGTGGGGGGGCGGCAAGGTGCAGGTGGGCCCCAGAAATTGGGTGGCTGATGGAGGCCAGTTTCCTGTGTGGGTGAAGGCCTGAAAGGCACCATGGTGAGAGACGGCCCAGGGCTCTTCAGGTTTAACAGAGGTTGGTGGCCCCCCCGGTTGCTTCTGCTGGACAAGTGCTATGGCCCAGGGACAGGCACATGTGACCAGACCCCTGACACACCCACACCCACAGGTCTCTTGCCCACCTCTCCAAACAGTTTCGCTCCCCTAACACCCGTAGCAGCCCCACCGGTCCATTAACAAAGACCCGCCCCGCCCCCCCGTTGGTGTCAGTAGTGGGATGAAGGCCCCATAGGTGGGAGGAGGGCTCCAGGTGCCTTTAGCTGCTCAGCACCGTGCTCCTCTGGCCGGTGTCGCCCGCCCTCTCGAAGAACATGTAATCCTGGGGAAGGCAGAGAGGAAGAGCTCTTGTAACGGACGCGGAGCCCAATGTACTCTCGGCGGCAGAGCTGCCATCGTGGAGATGGCTCACGAGGAAAAGGAAACAGTTTCCAGCCCCGGCACCTTGGGAGGCCCAGCTATGATGGGTGAAGAGGGCCGGTGGCTGCTGAGGTGAGAGGTGGGAGGGGAGGGGAGTCTGACTGAGGCGCCAGGCAATAGAAGGTGATGACCGCTCATTGGTGGCAGCAGTGGGATGAGGAAAGCAAAGACAGTTGACGTGGACAGTGGAAAGGGCAAGTTAGACTGGCCAATGACAGATAAGGTAGCACTTCCTGTGCGTACCAATGAGAGCAGGAGAAGGCAGGAGACTCTCCCATGAGTTGCAAACTGTTGCCCTGATTTTCAGTGGTAGGCTGAGCGTACGGGTGCTGGATAGGGTAGGTGGGCTGCAGATTGATGGTTGCTGGTGACAGCAGTGGGATAGGCAATGGAAGTCACTGGTGTTAGTGGTGGGATAGGGATTGGCGGCTGCTGGTGGCAGAGGAAAGAGGGGTTGGCAGTCACTGATGGCAGCGGTGGGATAGGGGTGGGCGGTCACTGGTGGCAGAGGTGGGATAGGGATTGGTGGTCACCTGTGGTAGCTGTGGGATAGGGGTTTGAGGTCACCAGTGACAGAAGAGGGATAGGGGTTCGCGGTCACTGGTGGTAGGGATGGGATAGGCGTTGGTAGTCACCAGTGGGATAGGGATTGGCAGTCACTGGTGGCAGGGTGGGATAGGGGTTGGCGGTCACCGGTGGGATAGGGGTTGGTGGTCCCTGGTGGCAGAGAGATGGGATAGGGATTGGCTGTCACCGGTGGGATGGGGTGGGTGGTTGCTGGTGGTAGGAGTGGGATATGGCTTGGAGGTTGCTGGTGAGATAGGGGTTGGCAGTCACTGATGGTAGCGGTGGGATGGGGTTGGTGGTCACTGGTGACAGTTGAGGGATAGGGGCTGGAGGTATCTGGTGGCAGTGATGGGATAGGGACTGATGGTTGCTGGTAGCAGTGGTGAAATAGGGACTGGAGGTATCTGGTGTGAGCGGTGGGATAGGGATTGGTGGTTGCTGGTGGGCGAAGTGGGATAGGAATTGAAGGGTGCTGGTGTCAGTGGTGGGGTAGGGATTGGAGGTTGCCGGTGGCAGAGGTGGGATAGGGCTTGGCGGTCAGTGGTGGCAGTGGTGGGATGGGAGTTGGCGGTCGCTGGTGGCCGCGGTGGGATATGGACTGGAGGTTGCTGGTGGGATAGGGGGTTGGCGGTCACTGGTGACAGTTGAGGGATAGGGGCTGGAGGTATCTGGTGGCAGTGATGGGATAGGGACTGATGGTTGCTGGTAGCAGTGGTGAAATAGGGACTGGAGGTATCTGGTGTGAGCGGTGGGATAGGGATTGGTGGTTGCTGGTGGGCGAAGTGGGATAGGAATTGAAGGGTGCTGGTGTCAGTGGTGGGGTAGGGATTGGAGGTTGCCGGTGGCAGAGGTGGGATAGGGCTTGGCGGTCAGTGGTGGCAGTGGTGGGATGGGAGTTGGCGGTCGCTGGTGGCCGCGGTGGGATATGGACTGGAGGTTGCTGGTGGGATAGGGGGTTGGCGGTCACTGGTGACAGTTGAGGGATAGGGGCTGGAGGTATCTGGTGGCAGTGATGGGATAGGGACTGATGGTTGCTGGTAGCAGTGGTGAAATAGGGACTGGAGGTATCTGGTGTGAGCGGTGGGATAGGGATTGGTGGTTGCTGGTGGGCGAAGTGGGATAGGAATTGAAGGGTGCTGGTGTCAGTGGTGGGGTAGGGATTGGAGGTTGCCGGTGGCAGCGGTGGGATAGGGCTTGGCGGTCAGTGGTGGCAGTGGTGGGATGGGGGTTGGCGGTCGCTGGTGGCCGCGGTGGGATATGGACTGGAGGTTGCTGGTGGGATAGGGGGTTGGCGGTCTCTGGTGGCAGCGGTGGGATATGGACTGGAGGTTGCTGGTGGGATAGGGGGTTGGCGGTCTCTGGTGGCAGCGGTGGGATATGGACTGGAGGTTGCTGGTGGGATAGGGGGTTGGCGGTCACTGGTGACAGTTGAGGGATAGGGGCTGCAGGTATCTGGTGGCAGTGATGGGATAGGGACTGATGGTTGCTGGTAGCAGTGGTGAAATAGGGACTGGAGGTATCTGGTGTGAGCGGTGGGATAGGGATTGGTGGTTGCTGGTGGGCGAAGTGGGATAGGAATTGAAGGGTGCTGGTGTCAGTGGTGGGGTAGGGATTGGAGGTTGCCGGTGGCAGCGGTGGGATAGGGCTTGGCGGTCAGTGGTGGCAGTGGTGGGATGGGAGTTGGCGGTCGCTGGTGGCCGCGGTGGGATATGGACTGGAGGTTGCTGGTGGGATAGGGGGTTGGCGGTCTCTGGTGGCAGCGGTGGGATAAGGGCTGGAGGTATCTGGTGTGAGCGGTGGGATAGGGATTGGTGGTTGCTGGTGGGCGAAGTGGGATAGGAATTGAAGGGTGCTGGTGTCAGTGGTGGGGTAGGGATTGGAGGTTGCCGGTGGCAGAGGTGGGATAGGGCTTGGCGGTCAGCGGTGGCAGTGGTGGGATGGGGGTTGGCGGTCGCTGGTGGCCGCGGTGGGATATGGACTGGAGGTTGCTGGTGGGATAGGGGGTTGGCGGTCTCTGGTGGCAGCGGTGGGATAGGGCTTGGCGGTCAGTGGTGGCAGTGGTGGGATGGGAGTTGGCGGTCGCTGGTGGCTGCGGTGGGATATGGACTGGAGGTTGCTGGTGGGATAGGGGGTTGGCGGTCTCTGGTGGCAGCGGTGGGATAGGGCTTGGCGGTCAGTGGTGGCAGTGGTGGGATGGGGGTTGGCGGTCGCTGGTGGCCGCGGTGGGATATGGACTGGAGGTTGCTGGTGGGATAGGGGGTTGGCGGTCTCTGGTGGCAGCGGTGGGATAGGGCTTGGCGGTCAGTGGTGGCAGTGGTGGGATGGGAGTTGGCGGTCGCTGGTGGCCGCGGTGGGATATGGACTGGAGGTTGCTGGTGGGATAGGGGGTTGGCGGTCTCTGGTGGCAGCGGTGGGATAGGGCTTGGCGGTCAGTGGTGGCAGTGGTGGGATGGGAGTTGGCGGTCGCTGGTGGCTGCGGTGGGATATGGACTGGAGGTTGCTGGTGGGATAGGGGGTTGGCGGTCTCTGGTGGCAGCGGTGGGATAGGGCTTGGCGGTCAGTGGTGGCAGAGGTGGGATGGGGGTTGGCGGTCGCTGGTGGCCGCGGTGGGATATGGACTGGAGGTTGCTGGTGGGATAGGGGGTTGGCGGTCTCTGGTGGCAGCGGTGGGATAAGGGCTGGCTACTCACGATGAGGAAGCAGGCCCCCAGCAGCACAGCCTTCATCTTGACGTCCAGGTCTAGCGGGAACTGGATGCCGAAGGCGTCGGCGTCCGTGAACACCTCCTTGAGCAGCCCGCCCCATTGCTTACTGATCCGGCCCACGCTCCGCGACTCGTCGCTCGTCTTCACCTGTGGGGGGCAGCAGGCAACGTGAGCTCGCGGGGCCCAGGGTCAGTGGCCAATGCAGGAAGTCCCTCCCCTCAGCTGGGCCTGAACAGGAAGTGCCTCAGCTGCCAATCCGTCCACTCCCAACCCCTACAGTCCCTCCTCCTTGACCTGTGCCTGGTTCAGGAAATGCCCCCCTAGCTCTGCCCCCCCGGGATATGGCAACACAGGACATTCACCCTCTAGCTCCTCCCCCCCGGACAGTCCAAAACAGGAAGTTCCCCATAGATTCCCCCCCCCCACAATTGGCCCCAACACAGGAAGTCCCCCTATAGCTCTGCCCCCTGGGGTATCCTCAACACAGGAAGTTCTCCCATTGCTCCGCCCCCTGGGGTGGCCCTAGCACAGGAAGGTCCCTTTTAGCTCCGCCCCCTGGGGTGGCTCCGAGACAGGAAGTGCCCCCATGGCCCCGCCCCTGTTGACATGCCAAAACAGGAAGTCCCCCTTTAACTCTGCTCCCTGGGGCGGCCCCAACAGAGGAACTTCCCCGGAGCTCCGCCCCCCTGGGGTGGCCCCTACACAGGAACTTCCCCGGAGCTCCTCCCCCAACACAGGAACTTCCCCAGAGCTCCGCCCCCTTGGGGCAGCCCCAACACAGGAAGTGCCTCCATAGCCCCGCCCCCTGGGGTGGCCCTAGCACAGAAAGGTCCCTTTTAGCTCCGCCCCCTGGGGTGGCTCCGAGACAGGAAGTGCCCCCATGGCCCCGCCCCTGTTGACATGCCAAAACAGGAAGTCCCCCTTTAACTCTGCTCCCTGGGGCGGCCCCAACAGAGGAACTTCCCCGGAGCTCCGCCCCCCTGGGGCGGCCCCTACACAGGAACTTCCCTGGAGCTCCTCCCCCAACACAGGAACTTCCCCAGAGCTCCGCCCCCTGGGGCAGCCCCAACACAGGAACTTCCCTGTAGCTCCGCCCCCTGGGGCGGCCCCAACACAGGAACTTCCCTGTAGCTCCGCCCTCTGGGGCGGCCCCAACACAGGGAGTCACCCCGGCTCTCCCTCCCGCCTCCCCATCTCAGGCGCCCCCCCACCCCCCCCGAGCACCTCGAAGTTCACGTCCCCCCCACAGCGGAAGACGCAGCAGGGCCCCAGCACCCGCAGGAGCGTCTGCTTCCCGGCATCCTGGACGGAGAACTTGGGGGTGAAGGGGTGCCAGGTCTGTACCACATGGCCGATGGTGGTGCCTGGGGGGCACTGGACTTCCAGCTGCGGGGGGAGGGAGAGAGACACGCCAGGCGGCTGGGAGAGAGGCCGACCCCCCCCCCCACCCATTGCACCCTGCACCCCCCCTTCCCTGGTCCCCGCCCTCCCGGGAGTGGGGGCTGGGCAGCCCGGATGGGGGGGGGGGGTTGGTGCCCAGATTCGAGGTGTGGGGGGCATGGGGTGCGGGGGAGGGGGCTGGGGAGTGACCGATCGGGGCAGCAGGACACTGTGGTGGGGGGGGACCGGGCTTGGAGGGGGCACAGGGGCAGTGCCAGGCCAGGGGAGGGACATGGGGGGGCACGGGGGGGGGGGCCCAGGGGCGACCCCGGGGCAGGGCAGGGCGGGGGCCCCCCCTCACCTCCTGCAGGCAGCAGGGGCACCAGCAGCTGGCGCACTTGAGGGGGCGCAGCAGGCGGAGGACGGGGCGGCCCCCCGGCTCGGTGAGGCTCAGCCCCAGGCGGCGCAGGGAGCCACAGCAGTTGCGGGTGCAGCAGTCGCTCTGCTCCTCGGCCTGGAAGAGCCGCCGGCCCTGCACGTCCCACAGCTCGTACCGGTTGGCGCCCTCGAAGCCGACGAGGGCTGGGAGGGAAGGAGATGTCAGGGCCGCCCGCGTCTCCCACCGTCATGGCCGCCCTCGTCTCCCACCGTCATGGCCACCCGTGTCTCCCACCGTCATGGCCGCCCTCGTCTCCCACCGTCATGGCCGCCCGCGTCTCCCACCGTCATGGCCGCCCTCGTCACCGACCGTCATGGCCACCCGTGTCTCCCACCGTCATGGCCACCCTCGTCTCCGACCGTCATGGCCGCCCTCGTCACCGACCGTCATGGCCACCCGTGTCTCCCACCGTCATGGCCACCCTCGTCACCGACCGTCATGGCCGCCCGCGTCTCCCACCGTCATGGCCACCCTCGTCTCCGACCGTCATGGCCGCCCGCGTCTCCCACCGTCATGGCCGCCCGCCTCACCGACCGTCATGGCCGCCCGCCTCACCGACCGTCATGGCCGCCCGTGTCTCCCACCGTCATGGCCGCCCGCCTCACCGACCGTCATGGCCGCCCTCGTCACCGACCGTCATGGCCGCCCGTGTCTCCCACCGTCATGGCCGCCCGCCTCACCGACCGTCATGGCCGCCCGTGTCTCCCACCATCATGGCCGCCCGCCTCACCGACCGTCATGGCCGCCCTCGTCACCGACCGTCATGGCCGCCCGTGTCTCCCACCGTCATGGCCGCCCGCCTCACCGACCGTCATGGCCGCCCTCGTCACCGACCGTCATGGCCGCCCGTGTCTCCCACCGTCATGGCCGCCCTCGTCACCGACCGTCATGGCAGCCCGTGTCTCCCACCGTCATGGCCGCCCGCCTCACTGACCGTCATGGCCGCCCTCGTCACCGACCGTCATGGCCACCCGCCTCACCGACCGTCATGGCCGCCCGCGTCACCGACAGTCATGGCCGCCCTCGTCACCCACCGTCATGGCCGCCCTCGTCACCCACCGTCATGGCCGCCCGCCTCACCGACCGTCATGGCCGCCCTCGTCACCGACCGTCATGGCCGCCCGTGTCTCCCACCGTCATGGCCGCCCGCCGCACCGACCGTCATGGCCGCCCGCGTCACCGACTGTCATGGCCGCCCTCGTCACCCACCGTCATGGCCGCCTGTGTCTCCCACCGTCATGGCCGCCCGCCTCACCGACCGTCATGGCCACCCGTGTCTCCCACCGTCATGGCCGCCCGCCTCACCGACCGTCATGGCCGCCCGCCTCACCAACCGTCATGGCCGCCCGTGTCTCCCACCGTCATGGCTGCCCTCATCACCGACCGTCATGGCCGCCCGCCTCACCGACCGTCATGGCCGCCCTCGTCACCCACCGTCATGGCCGCCCGCCTCACCGACCGTCATGGCCGCCCGTGTCTCCCACTGTCATGGCCGCCCGCCTCACCGACCATCATGGCTGCCCTCGTCACCGACCGTCATGGCCGCCCGTGTCTCCCACCGTCATGGCCGCCCGCCTCACCGACCGTCATGGCCGCCCGTGTCTCCCACTGTCATGGCCGCCCGCCTCACTGACCGTCATGGCCGCCCTCGTCACCGACCGTCATGGCCACCCGTGTCTCCCACCGTCATGGCCACCCTCGTCACCGACTGTCATGGCCGCCCGCGTCTCCCACCGTCATGGCCACCCTCGTCTCCGACCGTCATGGCCGCCCGCGTCTCCCACCGTCATGGCCACCCTCGTCACCGACCGTCATGGCCGCCCGCGTCTCCCACCGTCATGGCCACCCTCGTCTCCGACCGTCATGGCCGCCCGCGTCTCCCACCGTCATGGCCGCCCGCCTCACCGACCGTCATGGCCGCCCGCCTCACCGACCGTCATGGCCGCCCGTGTCTCCCACCGTCATGGCCGCCCGCCTCACCGACCGTCATGGCCGCCCTCGTCACCGACCGTCATGGCCGCCCGTGTCTCCCACCGTCATGGCCGCCCGCCTCACCGACCGTCATGGCCGCCCGTGTCTCCCACCATCATGGCCGCCCGCCTCACCGACCGTCATGGCCGCCCTCGACACCGACCGTCATGGCCGCCCGTGTCTCCCACCGTCATGGCCGCCCGCCTCACCGACCGTCATGGCCGCCCTCGTCACCGACCGTCATGGCCGCCCGTGTCTCCCACCGTCATGGCCGCCCTCGTCACCGACCGTCATGGCAGCCCGTGTCTCCCACCGTCATGGCCGCCCGCCTCACTGACCGTCATGGCCGCCCTCGTCACCGACCGTCATGGCCACCCGCCTCACCGACCGTCATGGCCGCCCGCGTCACCGACAGTCATGGCCGCCCTCGTCACCCACCGTCATGGCCGCCCTCGTCACCCACCGTCATGGCCGCCCGCCTCACCGACCGTCATGGCCGCCCTCGTCACCGACCGTCATGGCCGCCCGTGTCTCCCACCGTCATGGCCGCCCGCCTCACCGACCGTCATGGCCGCCCGCGTCACCGACTGTCATGGCCGCCCTCGTCACCCACCGTCATGGCCGCCTGTGTCTCCCACCGTCATGGCCGCCCGCCTCACCGACCGTCATGGCCACCCGTGTCTCCCACCGTCATGGCCGCCCGCCTCACCGACCGTCATGGCCGCCCGCCTCACCAACCGTCATGGCCGCCCGTGTCTCCCACCGTCATGGCTGCCCTCATCACCGACCGTCATGGCCGCCCGCCTCACCGACCGTCATGGCCGCCCTCGTCACCCACCGTCATGGCCGCCCGCCTCACCGACCGTCATGGCCGCCCGTGTCTCCCACTGTCATGGCCGCCCGCCTCACCGACCATCATGGCTGCCCTCGTCACCGACCGTCATGGCCGCCCGTGTCTCCCACCGTCATGGCCGCCCGCCTCACCGACCGTCATGGCCGCCCGTGTCTCCCACTGTCATGGCCGCCCGCCTCACTGACCGTCATGGCCGCCCTCGTCACCGACCGTCATGGCCACCCGTGTCTCCCACCGTCATGGCCACCCTCGTCACCGACCGTCATGGCCGCCCGCGTCTCCCACCGTCATGGCCACCCTCGTCTCCGACCGTCATGGCCGCCCGCGTCTCCCACCGTCATGGCCGCCCGCCTCACCGACCGTCATGGCCGCCCTCGTCACCGACCGTCATGGCCGCCCGTGTCTCCCACCGTCATGGCCGCCCGCCTCACCGACCGTCATGGCCGCCCGCGTCACCGACTGTCATGGCCGCCCTCGTCACCCACCGTCATGGCCGCCTGTGTCTCCCACCGTCATGGCCGCCCGCCTCACCGACCGTCATGGCCACCCGTGTCTCCCACCGTCATGGCCGCCCGCCTCACCGACCGTCATGGCCGCCCGCCTCACCGACCGTCATGGCCGCCCGTGTCTCCCACCGTCATGGCTGCCCTCATCACCGACCGTCATGGCCGCCCGCCTCACCGACCGTCATGGCCGCCCTCGTCACCCACCGTCATGGCCGCCCGCCTCACCGACCGTCATGGCCGCCCGTGTCTCCCACTGTCATGGCCGCCCGCCTCACCGACCATCATGGCTGCCCTCGTCACCGACCGTCATGGCCGCCCGTGTCTCCCACCATCATGGCTGCCCTCGTCACCGACCGTCATGGCCGCCCGTGTCTCCCACCGTCATGGCCGCCCGCCTCACCGACCGTCATGGCCGCCCGTGTCTCCCACTGTCATGGCCGCCCGCCTCACTGACCGTCATGGCCGCCCTCGTCACCGACCGTCATGGCCACCCGTGTCTCCCACCGTCATGGCCACCCTCGTCACCGACCGTCATGGCCGCCCGCGTCTCCCACCGTCATGGCCACCCTCGTCTCCGACCGTCATGGCCGCCCGCGTCTCCCACCGTCATGGCCACCCTCGTCACCGACCGTCATGGCCGCCCGCGTCTCCCACCGTCATGGCCACCCTCGTCTCCGACCGTCATGGCCGCCCGCGTCTCCCACCGTCATGGCCGCCCGCCTCACCGACCGTCATGGCCGCCCGCCTCACCGACCGTCATGGCCGCCCGTGTCTCCCACCGTCATGGCCGCCCGCCTCACCGACCGTCATGGCCGCCCTCGTCACCGACCGTCATGGCCGCCCGTGTCTCCCACCGTCATGGCCGCCCGCCTCACCGACCGTCATGGCCGCCCGTGTCTCCCACCATCATGGCCGCCCGCCTCACCGACCGTCATGGCCGCCCTCGACACCGACCGTCATGGCCGCCCGTGTCTCCCACCGTCATGGCCGCCCGCCTCACCGACCGTCATGGCCGCCCTCGTCACCGACCGTCATGGCCGCCCGTGTCTCCCACCGTCATGGCCGCCCTCGTCACCGACCGTCATGGCAGCCCGTGTCTCCCACCGTCATGGCCGCCCGCCTCACTGACCGTCATGGCCGCCCTCGTCACCGACCGTCATGGCCACCCGCCTCACCGACCGTCATGGCCGCCCGCGTCACCGACAGTCATGGCCGCCCTCGTCACCCACCGTCATGGCCGCCCTCGTCACCCACCGTCATGGCCGCCCGCCTCACCGACCGTCATGGCCGCCCTCGTCACCGACCGTCATGGCCGCCCGTGTCTCCCACCGTCATGGCCGCCCGCCTCACCGACCGTCATGGCCGCCCGCGTCACCGACTGTCATGGCCGCCCTCGTCACCCACCGTCATGGCCGCCTGTGTCTCCCACCGTCATGGCCGCCCGCCTCACCGACCGTCATGGCCACCCGTGTCTCCCACCGTCATGGCCGCCCGCCTCACCGACCGTCATGGCCGCCCGCCTCACCAACCGTCATGGCCGCCCGTGTCTCCCACCGTCATGGCTGCCCTCATCACCGACCGTCATGGCCGCCCGCCTCACCGACCGTCATGGCCGCCCTCGTCACCCACCGTCATGGCCGCCCGCCTCACCGACCGTCATGGCCGCCCGTGTCTCCCACTGTCATGGCCGCCCGCCTCACCGACCATCATGGCTGCCCTCGTCACCGACCGTCATGGCCGCCCGTGTCTCCCACCGTCATGGCCGCCCGCCTCACCGACCGTCATGGCCGCCCGTGTCTCCCACTGTCATGGCCGCCCGCCTCACTGACCGTCATGGCCGCCCTCGTCACCGACCGTCATGGCCACCCGTGTCTCCCACCGTCATGGCCACCCTCGTCACCGACCGTCATGGCCGCCCGCGTCTCCCACCGTCATGGCCACCCTCGTCTCCGACCGTCATGGCCGCCCGCGTCTCCCACCGTCATGGCCGCCCGCCTCACCGACCGTCATGGCCGCCCGCCTCACCGACCGTCATGGCCGCCCGTGTCTCCCACCGTCATGGCCGCCCGCCTCACCGACCGTCATGGCCGCCCTCGTCACCGACCGTCATGGCCGCCCGTGTCTCCCACCGTCATGGCCGCCCGCCTCACCGACCGTCATGGCCGCCCGTGTCTCCCACCATCATGGCCCCCCGCCTCACCGACCGTCATGGCCGCCCTCGTCACCGACCGTCATGGCCGCCCGTGTCTCCCACCGTCATGGCCGCCCTCGTCACCGACCGTCATGGCAGCCCGTGTCTCCCACCGTCATGGCCGCCCGCCTCACTGACCGTCATGGCCGCCCTCGTCACCGACCGTCATGGCCACCCGCCTCACCGACCGTCATGGCCGCCCGCGTCACCGACAGTCATGGCCGCCCTCGTCACCCACCGTCATGGCCGCCCTCGTCACCCACCGTCATGGCCGCCCGCCTCACCGACCGTCATGGCCGCCCTCGTCACCGACCGTCATGGCCGCCCGTGTCTCCCACCGTCATGGCCGCCCGCCTCACCGACCGTCATGGCCGCCCGCGTCACCGACTGTCATGGCCGCCCTCGTCACCCACCGTCATGGCCGCCTGTGTCTCCCACCGTCATGGCCGCCCGCCTCACCGACCGTCATGGCCGCCCGTGTCTCCCACCGTCATGGCCGCCCGCCTCACCGACCGTCATGGCCGCCCTCGTCACCGACCGTCATGGCCGCCCGCCTCACCAACCGTCATGGCCGCCCGTGTCTCCCACCGTCATGGCTGCCCTCGTCACCGACCGTCATGGCTGCCCTCGTCACCGACCGTCATGGCCGCCCGCCTCACCGACCGTCATGGCCGCCCTCGTCACCCACCGTCATGGCCGCCCTCGTCACCCACCGTCATGGCCGCCCGCCTCACCGACCGTCATGGCCGCCCGTGTCTCCCACCGTCATGGCCGCCCGCCTCACCGACCATCATGGCTGCCCTCGTCACCGACCGTCATGGCCGCCCGTGTCTCCCACCGTCATGGCCGCCCGCCTCACCGACCGTCATGGCCGCCCGTGTCTCCCACTGTCATGGCCGCCCGCCTCACTGACCGTCATGGCCGCCCTCGTCACCGACCGTCATGGCCGCCCGCCTCACCGACCGTCATGGCTGCTCTGGTCTCCCACCATCATGGCCACCCTCGTCACCGACCGTCATGGCCGCCCGTGTCACCGACTGTCATGGCCGCCCGCGTCTCCCACCGTCATGGCCGCCCGCGTCACCGACCGTCATGGCCGCCCGTGTCTCCCACCGTCATGGCCGCCTGCGTCACCGACCGTCATGGCCGCCCATGTCTCCCACCGTCATGGCCGCCCGTGTCTCCCACCGTCATGGCCGCCCGCGTCAGCGACCATCATGGCCGCCCGCATCACCGACCGTCATGGCCGCTCTGGTCTCCCACCATCATGGCTCGTATTCTGTATTCTGTACGACTGACGGGTTGGTGTGTGTACAGCCAGTGCGTTGCGTACAGCCGGCAGGTTGCTGTGTGTACAGCCGGTGCGTTGCGTGCGGCTGGCAGGTTGCTGTGTGTACAGCCGGTGCGTTGCGTACAGCCGGCAGGTTGCTGTGTGTACAGCCGGTGCGTTGCGTACGGCCGGCAGGTTGCTGTGTGTACAGCCGGTGCATTGAGTACAGCCGGCAGGTTGCTGTGTGTACAGCCGGTGCGTTGAGTACGGCCGGCAGGTTGCTGTGTGTACAGCTGGTGTGTGTGTGCAGCTGGAGGCGTGTGTAGTCTGTGGGGCTCCGTGTGCATGTGGCTGCAGGACAGGCTGGCTGTAGGGGTGTGGAGGGCGAGTTGTGTAGTGGGGGGGCCGTGTGCGTTACCCTCACTCACCTTCCGCCAGCTCCACTTTCTGCTGGATCAGAACCTGGTCGATCTGAAAGGCATGGGAGGGAGCAGGAGGGACTCGGAGGCACACACGAGTGTGACATGCAACACCCACTGCCCGACACACAATACACAGGCACACACAACAAACCCATAGCCCAACACACTCACCAGCTCCCCAGCTCCCAGCCCCTCTGCTCTCACCCACCCGCACCTGCACCCCTCCCAGCAAAGCCAATGACACAGGGACCCCTCGCTCGGCGCCGAGATGCACCCACCTCTGGGGTGGGGCGGCTGGGGACACGGGGACCCCTCGCCCGGCGCTGAGATGAGCCCACCTCTGGGGTGGGGCGGCTGGGGACGCAGGGACCCCTCACCCAGCGCCAAGATGCGCCCACCTCTGGGGCGGGGTGGCTGGGGACATGGGGACCCCTCGCCAGGCGCCGAGATGCGCCCACCTCTGGGGCGGGGTGGCTGGTAACACTTGGACCCCTCGCCCGGCGCTGAGATGCGCCCACCTCTGGGGTGGGGTGGCTGGGGACACGGGGACCCCTCGCCCGGCGCCGAGATGCGCCCACCTCTGGGGCGGGGTGGCTGGGGACACGGGGACCCCTCGCCCGGCGCCGAGATGCGCCCACCTCTGGGGCGGGGTGGCTGGGGACACGGGGACCCCTCGCACGGCGCTGAGATGCGCCCACCTCTGGGGCGGGGTGGCTGGGGACACGGGGACCCCTCGCCCGGTGCTGAGATGCGCCCACCTCTGGGGCGGGGCGGCTGGGGACGCAGGGACCACTCCCCTGGCGCCGAGATGCGCCCACCTCTGGGGCGGGGCGGCTGGGGACACGGGGACCCCTCGCCTGGCGCCGAGATGCGCCCACCTCTGGGGCGGGGTGGCTGGGGACACGGGGACCCCTCGCCCGGCGCCGAGATGCGCCCACCTCTGGGGCGGGGCGGCTGGGGATGCAGGGACCCCTCGCCCGGCGCTGAGATGCACCCACCTCTGGGGCGGGGCGGCTGGGGATGCAGGGACCCCTCCCCTGGCGCCGAGATGTGCCCACCTCTGGGGTGGGGCGGCTGGGGACACAGGGACCCCTCGCCCGGCGCCGAGATGTGCCCACCTCTGGGGTGGGGCGGCTGGGGACACAGGGACCCCTCACCCGGCGCCAAGATGCGCCCACCTCTGGGGCGGGGCGGCTGGTAACACTTGGACCCCTCGCCCGGCGCTGAGATGCGCCCACCTCTGGGGCGGGGTGGCTGGGGACACGGGGACCCCTCGCCCGGCGCCGAGATGCGCCCACCTCTGGGGCGGGGTGGCTGGGGACACGGGGACCCCTTGCCCAGTGCCGAGATGCGCCCACCTCTGGGGCGGGGTGGCTGGGGACACGGGGACCCCTCGCCCAGCGCTGAGATGTGCCCAGCTCTGGGGCGGGGTGGCTGGGGACACAGGGACCCCTCGCCCAGCGCTGAGATGCGCCCACCTCTGGGGCGGGGCGGCTGGGGACACGGGGACCCCTCGCCCGGCGCCGAGATGCGCCCACCTCTGGGGCGGGGCACAGTAGCCGTTTCCATGCAGCTCCCCACCCACTCACCTGCGCCAGATGCTCCAGCCCTGGAGGGATGCTGCTGGACACAGGCAGGTAGGGCGTGATGGCCGCGTGGGGGTGCTGTGAGGGGGGGTCCCCGTAGGCCTGCGGTGGGGGTTGGGGTGGGACCATCTGCCCCATACCAGAGGCAGGGTAGATGTTAAATCCCGGGGCGGGGGCTGATGGGGCAGGGTGGGGGCTGGGGAACGGGGCAGCGGGGTAGGTAGCCGGGGGGTAACCTGCCAACAAGAGAGAAAAATTACCCCGCCACGCCAAAAAAGTGTTCCCCACACGCATAGACATTGCCCTTTTAAGGGGGGGGGCAGAGACAAGCCAGGGCCTCAATGCATTCTGGGATTTGTAGTTCCGAGGCATGAACAGCCTGAACTACACAACAGGGCAGCAAGGCATGCTGGGAAAAAGCTCCAGCCTGTGGTCATCCTCCCCCCTTCCCCTCTGCCCTGGAAACTACAAGTCCCAGAGTGCCCCGGGCCGGGAAACCCTCTTAAAGGGCCAGCTCCCTCCAAGCCCCTTTTTTTAGGGGGAGCAGGACAGTGGATATAGGAGTCAACTCTCTGGCCAGGGGACCCCGCCCCATTATCCCACCCCTTTAAGTTCACTATTACTGGGGCACGTCCCCCCACCAGGAATGCTGGGGGAGGGGAGGACCGGCCGAGGCTGTCACGAGCGTGTCGGGGCTCAGCCCAGCCGAGTGGGACGTCAGCTGCGAGGGGTGACTCAGGGGAGTCTCTGCCCTGGTCTGGTTCGGCGGCATTCCCGGTGTCAGTGTCAGCCCGGCTCTCCGGGCGTGTCGGGGTGGGGAGGGAGTCAGGGGACTGGCAGGACTGGGGGATGCAGGGGCTGTGGGGGCGGGAGTTAGGGGACCGGTAGCGCTGGGGGATGCAGGGGCTGTGGGGGCGGGAGTGAGGGGACCGGCAGGGCTGGGGGATGCAGGGGCTGTGGGGGCGGGAGTTAGGGGACCGGTAGCGCTGGGGGATGCAGGGGCTGTGGGGGCGGGAGTGAGGGGACCGGCAGGGCTGGGGGGTGCAGGGGCTGTGGGGCGGGAGCGAGGGGACCAGCAGGGCTGGGGGATGCAGGGGCTGTGGGGTTAGGAGTGAGGGGACCGGCAGGGCTGCGGGATGCAGGGGCTGTGGGGCGGGAGCGAGGGGACCAGCAGGGCTGGGGGATGCAGGGGCTGTGGGGTTAGGAGCGAGGGGACCGGCAGGGCCGGGGGATGCAGGGGCTGTGGGGGTGGGAGTGAGGGGACCTTCAGGGCTGGGGAATGCAGGGGCTGTGGGGTGGGAGTGAGGGGACCGGCAGGGCTGGGGGATGCAGGGCTGTGGGTTGGAAGCGAGGGGACCGGCAGGGCTGGGGGATGCAGGGGCTGTGGGGCGGGAGCGAGGGGACCGGCAGGGCTGGGGGATGCAGGGGCTGTGGGGTGGGAGTGAGGGGACCGGCAGGGCTGGGGGTGCAGGGGCTGTGGGGACGGGAGTGAGGGGACCGGCAGGGCTGGGGGATGCAGGGGCTGTGGGGGCGGGAGTTAGGGGACCGGTAGCACTGGGGGATGCAGGGGCTGTGGGGGCGGGAGCGAGGGGACCAGCAGGGCTGGGGGATGCAGGGGCTGTGGGGGCGGGAGTGAGGGGACCGGCAGGGCCGGGGGATGCAGGGGCTGTGGGGCGGGAGCGAGGGGACCAGCAGGGCTGGGGGATGCAGGGGCTGTGGGGTGGGAGCGAGGGGACCGGCAGGGCTGGGGGATGCAGGGCTGTGGGTTGGAAGCGAGGGGACCGGCAGGGCTGGGGGATGCAGGGGCTGTGGGGCGGGAGCGAGGGGACCGGCAGGGCTGGGGGATGCGGGGGCTGTGGGGGCGGGAGTGAGGGGACCGGCAGGGCTGGGGGATGCAGGGGCTGTGGGGCGGGAGTGAGGGGACCGGCAGGGCTGGGGGATGCAGGGACTATGGGGCGGGAGTGAGGGGACCAGCAGGGCTGGGGGATGCAGGGGCTGTGGGGCGGGAGCGAGGGGACCAGCAGGGCTGGGGGGTGCAGGGGCTGTGGGGTGGGAGTGAGGGGACCGGCAGGGCTGGGGGGTGCAGGGGCTGTGAGGTTAGGAGGGAGGGGACCGGCAGGGCTGGGGGGTGCAGGGGCTGTGGGGTTAGGAGGGAGGGGACCGGCAGGGCTGTGGGGCAGGGCGGGGCGGACCATAGCTGGCCCCCTGCCCGGCCTGGCGCGGGGTCCAGCGCTGGGTGGGGCGGACGCGGTTTCCGTCCTTTTGTCTTATTTTCCCCTCTGTGTTCAGCACATTCTCCTGTTTCAGCGTGGGGTGGGGGATGGACAGACAGACAGACAGACACAGTCACCGACAGGGGGTCTGGGGCTGGAGAGAGGACAGACGGACGGAGGGGGGGCAGATGCACAGACGGGATCTGTGGGGCTGGACAGACAGACGGACGGGGGGGCAGACGCACAGACAGGGGGTGTGGGGCTGGAGGGAGGGCCGGCCGGCCGGCCAGACATGTGGGGCACAGACAGTGGGCTGTGCCCCCCCTACCTGATGCCATTGGGGGGCTGGCTGGGCTCCGCTTGGGGGTTGCTGGACCCACGGCGAGTCGCTCCCCAGCTCAGCTCAGCACCCCTGCACCACACGAGAGGGGGTCAGCAGCTGCGGCAGGGGCCCCCTGTGGCCCCCCGCTGGTGGGGGGGAATCACAAAGTTGTGGGGTGCCCCCCGAGCCACTCAGTGATTCACCACCTGACCCCCAGATCCCTCACCCCTCCATAGACCCCCCCCCCCCAAATCTCTCCCCTCCAGAAGCAACACTAGGCCCTGTTACACCCAGCTAGCCCCCCCCCGGCACAGCCAGGCCTCACCCTCCCACCGCTGGGGAGAGAACCCAGGAGTCCAGGCTCCCACCCCCTGCTCTAACCATCAGCCTCCACTGCCCTCCCAGCGCCAGGGAGAGAACCCAGGAGTCCTGGCTCCCGGCCCCCTGCTCTAACCACCAGCCCCCACTGCCCTCCCAGCACCAGGGAGAGAACCCAGGAGTCCTGGCTCCCACCGTCTGCTCTAACCACCAGCCCCCACTGCCCCCCAGTGCCAGGGAGAGAACCCAGGAGTCCTGGCTCCCGGCCCCCTGCTCTACCCACCAGTCCCCACTGCCCCCCGCCCCAGTGCCAGGGAGAGAACCCAGGAGTCCTGGCTCCCACCGTCTGCTCTAACCACCAGCCCCCACTGCCCCCAGTGCCAGGGAGAGAACCCAGGAGTCCTGGCTCCCGGCCCCCTGCTCTAACCACCAGCCCCCACTGCCCCCCAGTGCCAGGGAGAGAACCCAGGAGTCCTGGCTCCCGGCCCCTGCTCTACCCACCAGTCCCCACTGCCCCCGCCCCAGCGCCGGGGAGAGAACCCAGGAGTCCTGGCTCTTACGTAAACAGTTCCCGCTGCGGCTAGAGCCTCCATGGCGTGGCTGGGCGTGTCGGGGATCCCGGGTGTATGTCCCCGCCCTGGCCCGTCCCCCTCCCGCTGAGGGGGGCAGGACCAGCCCCTCAATTCCCAAACGCCCCTCCCCCTCAGGGGAGTGGTTATCCTGATTTCAAGAACCGCCCCCGGAGCGTCCCCCACTCCCCAGCACCACTGCCGGAAAGGCAGAGAATGGCCCGCGGGGGGCGGCAGGCGGGGGGGACAGCCCTGCCCCCTGAAAGCGAAGAGCACCCAGCTCTGACCACCAGCCCCCACTGCCCTCCCAGCGCCAAGCAGAGAACCCAGGAGTCCTGGCTCCGACCCCCTGCTCTACCCACCAGCCCCCACTGCCCTCCCAGCGCCGGGGAGAGAACCCAGGAGTCCTGGCTCCCGCCCCCTGCTCTAACCACCCGCCCCCACTGCCCTCCCAGCGCCGGGGAGAGAACCCAGGAGTCCGGGCTCCCACCTCTGCTCTAACCACCAGCCCCAAATGCCCTCCCAGCGCCGGGGAGAGAACCCAGGAGTCCTGGCTCCCGGCCCCTGCTCTAACCACCCGCCCCCACTGCCCTCCCAGCGCCGGGGAGAGAACCCAGGAGTCCGGGCTCCCACCTCCTGCTCTAACCACCAGCCCCAAATGCCCTCCCAGCGCCGGGGAGAGAACCCAGGAGTCCTGGCTCCCGGCCCCTGCTCTAACCACCAGCCCCCAGTGCCCTCCCAGCCCCGGGGAGAGAACCCAGGAGTCCTGGCTCCCGGCCCCCTGCTCTAACCACCAGCCCCCACTGCCCTCCCAGCGCCGGGGAGAGAACCCAGGAGCCCTGGCTCCCACCCCCCTGCTCTAACCACCAGCCCCCACTACCCTCCCAGCGCCGGGGAGAGAACCCAGGCATCCGGGCTCCTCCCCGCCCCCGCCTTTCTTTGCTTCTCAGTTTCCTGCCCCCCAAGTGAGTGGCAGGGCCGCCCCCACCCCGCTGCCCCCCCAGGTTGGTCTGAGCCAGGACCCCCGGCTCCCCTGCCCCCCGGCCGTACCTCGGGCGCTCGGCGGGCAGAGCCGGGCTGGGGGCGGAGACGGGGCGGGCAGAGGAAATAGACGACACCGGAGGGAGGGAGGAGACCGGAATAGCGCCCCCGCCCGCCCCCCCGCCGGCGGCTCCCCCCAGCCCGCCCCCCGCCGGCAGCCCCCTAGCCCCCCCCGCTGGGAACCTCCCCGCTTGTCCCCCCGAGCCCCCCCATTAATCCTCCAGCCGCCCCCCGCCTGCAGCTCCCCCAAGCCTGCCCCCCCCCGGGTACCCCGCCGCTATCCCCCAGCCCGCCCCCCGCCGGCAGCCCCTTTCCCCCCCCACCGCCGGGAACCCCCCCGCCTGTTCCGCCCGCCCCCCCAGTAATCCACCAGCCCGTCCCCCCGATCCCCTCCGCCTGCCCCCCCACCGCCAGCTTCCCCCGCCCACCCTCCGGAACCCCCCCGCCTGCCCCCCCCGAGTCCCCCACAGTAATCCCCCAGCCCGGACCCCGCCGGCAGCCCCCTCCAGCCAGTCCCTGCCGGGGACCCCCCAGCCCGTACCCCCAGGAACCCCCCAAGCCTGTCCCACAGACCGGCAGCCCCCCGAACCCCCAGAATATGTGTGTGTGTGTTACACAACAGATGGCAACATGGTGCGTGTCTCTCTGTTGTGCGTGTGTGCAGCACTTGGTGTGTGAAGGAGTCAGTTGTGTGTGTATCGCTCAGGGGCGTTTGTGTTTGTTACCGGACAATTGTGTGTACTGCATAGTGTGTGTGTGTGTGTGTGTGTGTGTGTGATTGTGTGAGTGTGTCTTCCCCAGCGTGTGGGTGTGGGTGTGGCACGACTCTGTCTTTGCACAGTGGGGTGTGTTGCACGGGGGGAGCACGTGCGTGTCTCTCACTGGGTGTTGCGGGGGGCGAGTTTGTGCATTGGACTGCTCTTGTGTGTCCTGCAGGGGCAAGTTGGGCGAGCGGGATGTGTGTGTGTGTGTGTGTGTGTGTGTGTGTGTGTGTGTGGCTGTGACGGCTGTGGCTGTGGCACCCCCCCCCGGGGGGCTGCGCGTGTCCCTTGTGCACTCATGCGAGGCAGTGTACTCGTGCGGGACAGCATACTCATGTGAGAGGGTACTCGTGCGAGGCAGCATACTTGTGTGAGACAGTGTACTCGTGCGAGGCAGTGTACTCGTGCAAGACTACTCGTGCGAGGCGCGTACTTGTGTGACTGTACTTGTGCAAGACAGCGTACTCGTGTGACACAGCATACTCATGTGAGAGTGTACTCATGTGAGACAGTGTACTCGTGCGAGGCAGTGAGCGTGCAACACCATCGGCTGCGTGGAGTTGTAGGGACATGCAGAGGCAGTGGCATGGCCTGCCCCACCCATTGTCTTGGCATGACACAGCCCCCCCCAAACTGCACCCAGGGGGTCACTCACCCTGTCTGTAGTGCGTGGGGGAGGGGGGGCTGGTAACAGGACACCCTGAGAATCC